>NW_023270320.1:14818382-14858060 GCF_011800145.1 Mirounga leonina | reverse complement strand
TCTTTCTTTCTTTCTTTCTTTCTTTCTTTCTTTCTTTCTTTCTTTCTTTCTTTCTTTCTTTCTTTCTTTCTCTCTCTCTCTCTCTCTCTCTCTCTTTCTTTCTTTCTTTCTTTCTCCTTTCTCCTTTTCTCTTATTTTTTTTTCAGTGTTCATAATAAACATTAGTAGGGAAATGAGAGGGGAAAGAAAGAACAGAACAAAAGAGGGGTGATGGAGGGAGGGAGGGAAGGGAGGGAGAGAGAGAGAGAGAGAGAGGAAAATGCCAAATGCCATCAGGAGGTTACCTCTCACTATATCATACTACTGATGCTCTGTTAATAAAAGCCAGCACAGGTGTCAGATGGTATAAAATCAGTCTGACGGTTTGGTTGGTTTCTCCATCTCCTGGAAAGAATTTGAATCTCTGACAGTCACTGCTTTAGAGTTGAGACACAAGGTGCCGCGGCCCCCAAGTCCAGTGCGGCCTTGTGCCCCAGACCGGCTCACTGCCTCTCCTGGTTGGTCTTTGATGGCCAGCCTCTCCTAGACCCTGCCTCCTATAGACTCACCCAGCCTGGACCCAGGACTCTGCTTGGGCCTTCAGCTTCTGGGTTTTGTTTACCCTTACACCAAGCTCTTCATCCTTCATCTGGCCTCTAGTCCAATCAACCCAAGGTTAATCTGTGGTCTCCAGGCCCAATGAGCGTAAGAGAATAGAGCATTCTTGTTTAGCGTAGATGACTCAGGAGATGGGCGACCCAAGAAAGCTCCCTAGCAAGAAAGGCCGTGCACCGGAACCAAGAATCATGCAGTGGTTAGTAAGTACAGCTTTGAGGCTGAACTGGGATGCTCCAGTCCTGGGTCTGTTGCTAACGTATCACCTTGGCCAGAAGACTTGGCTTCTCTGCCCTTCTCTTCCTTATATGTAAAGTGGGGATAATAATGTCGCTGGCGTGCACATTTTCATTGAGAGGATCAAATGAGACCGTGTATATTAAAGAACTAGCATACTGCTGATTTGCAGTAGGTGCAGGACATTAGATCCTCTCCCACCTCCATTTCTCCTATCTTCCTGCTTCCCTTTCTCTACCTTATATATAGGTGGACACAAAGTGAAAACCAATGAAATGCTCACAGAGATCACATCTAGGTTAGGTAAAGCTGGGACAGACCCTAATTCTGCTGCTTTGTTGTGAGTCTCTCTGCCCGCCGGCAGCTCACTGCCCTTGGGGAAAAGTCCCTCTTCCAGGCAGCATGCCTCTAAGGTAGAGGGGGCATCTGAGGTCACAAGATCCATTAACATTTTTAAATTTTAGAAATGGCAAGACCTTAGAGGTCATCCAGTCACTGACCATCATGTAAGGGGAAGTAACTTGAGACCCAGAGTATCACACCAGCCAGACTGAACTCCCACGCATTGCTCTTCTGAAAAGATACTCTGAGAAAGTTGTGTCTCTGTGTCAAAAGAATGTAAGCTGTGTAATAAACTGTGGTCATAAGTGTGACCAGTATGGAAAAGATGCATGATTGAAAAGCTCTAAACTAGAAAGAGGACACGCATTTTTAGAGCATTTTTTTTTTTTAAATGTGAATACATTAAATGACGCTGTAGTTAAATGCCACTATACATTAAAGGAAAATTTTGTCCGGGCACCAAAAAAGAAACAAAGATGACAGATAACAGACGGGTTTAGGTAGTGAGTTTATTAAACAGTATCTATTAAATGCAACAGACATAATATAACCCAAACAGAAGCAACCAGAAATCCTGTTGCTTAGTGTTTTAAAAGTATGGCTAAAAATCTACAGCAAAAGTTATGTAAGAAAGTTAAATAATTTCTAGAGTTTTCTTGTGTATCTGATGAGTTAGTATGTTAGTATACATATTTTTTTTTTCCATGGAGTTGATTAGGATTCATGGGCTGGAAGACCACTTGGGTATGATACCATTATGATAACGATCATGATCAGAAAATGGCATTTTGGGGTGCCAAGACAGTCTTGATAGTTTGAATGTAATCTGGTCATTATTAGTCAGCATGGTTACAAGCTGTGATCTGTGATCAGGTTGGTGTTGATGTCAGACTTTTAATGAAACTAGTAAAGCAACATTCATAAGGACATAGAATTTATGCCTATTCGTGACGTTAATCACCAACAATTGCTTAGTAGTAAAATGTTAGGGCTGGAAACTGTCAGGGATGTAGTAACTAATACCAGCATTGGATACGCTTCTGTGGCCTGAGCTACTGGTCGTACGATCACTTGTGTGACCCTTTTCAAGCACTGATACCATAATCTGTTGTATTTCGTGGAGTTTGGGTACATCAGTTTAGGTGGTTTTGAATTGGGAAGGGTTTTTTGAATGGATGTAATAAAATGACTTGTTCATGTGACCCAAGGAAAACTCTCCACACCAACCCACAAAAAACTAGACCATTGAAACACTTGGAATCTTTCTCTTTAAGAGTGTCCATGAGTATAGTATAGATACTATACACTGTAGTTTAAAAAATGTAAGTTTCAAGTCACTCATTTATAAAGAAATTACCTCTAAGAAACTCACTTTGTAGGGAATTATCTGGCTCACTTAACAACACTGGAATACATTTTTCCAGAAATGAAAGTGATAGTCTGAACTTCATTCTCAAACTTGTAGATTTGAAGACTAGGCTCCAAAAAGTGTATTTCAAGCTTACTGAAAAAGAAGTAACTCTGTTGAGTTTACTTTCCTCAATTAACCCTAATAGGATAAAGAAAGTACTATAGACTGACATTATTGAATTGTAGGGCAAAGTAGTACTAAAAACTAAACATGACAATATTGAAGTAGCAGAATTCTAACAGTGCAAGTATTCTATTCATGTTTGGAGCACAAAGTAGAGGACTAGACGTGGACATTTGGTACAGAAGAAAACGTGTCAGATACCCAGATTTATATTAAAGAAGAAATGATTTATAAAAAGAAAGTTTTGCCTAATTATTAAATACTGTTTGCTCTCAATTTGCATTTTTAGATAAATTTAGATTTAGATTTTTATATGAATTTAAGATTTTCATAAATCAGGATCAAAAATAAAGCCCGTGTGCTAATTTTTCTTAAATCCAGCCCACCTCACTCATCTCTGTGACTTGCCTGCTGCATAGGTGGGCATCTTTCAAACCCCTAGCCTGGGGATCCCTGAACCTGAGGGAAGACTGGCTTCTGCACAGCATGTGGCTGATGCAAGAGTTTAAATATCTGAGTTCAGAAGCAGAAACGCAGGACACTCCCACTGCATGGGCAAGTGTCCGTGGACCGTGCCACCGGAAGCTACGTCTTTAATACTGGGTGCCACAGACATTCAGAGCCTGGAGCTGACTTTTGAGAGTCTCAGCTCCCCCTGTGCCTGGCCTCAAAACCAGGACTGAGCCTCAGCACTTTTGTACTGAGCTAGCCCTGAGCCACAGGAATCCTTTTTGAATGAGAAATGGAGGCTCTCAAGAGGGAGATACTTGACTTCCTATTAATAGGACAAGTTGGGGCCTCAGTGATTGATTGACACAATAAAGGATAGATTAATTTATATTTTCGTTTTTAGTACATCTCAGTAGTAGGATTGGATTCATCCTAACTCCTGATTTGTGACACACCACTGTCATTGACCCATGCATGGTTTCTTTTAGTGTCTGGCTGGATGCATTTATTTAATCACTCAGCGCTCTGAAAGCATTCATTCTCTAAGTTCCATATTGAAGAAGACTAAACACCTCAATGAACCCTACTCATAGGAGAAGTAAAAGAAGGGCGTGCAGACAGGACAACCAGCATTTACGGAGCACCTCCTGCTTGCCAGGCACTACGAGGGGCCCCTTGCAAACATTTTCTATGTAATTCTCCCAGAGGTGTCCCTGGCAATCCGAGGCAGGCCAATGGCGGTTCATCCTTCCTACCCGTGGCCCTTTCCCACTACCGTAAACCGACCAGTCAGACCTAGAATCCTTGTGAATGACAAGAACACTTCAGTGCAATATTCTCAGGTCGTTGGGGCGGCGGGTGGGGGGAGCTGGGAGGGGGGTTGGTGTTGGGTAGTTTTCAATTTTCACAGCTGCACTTTCAAATCTCATTAAAACAGCTTTTTGTGGTTATTTGCAGAGTTGAAATCAACAGTGAGTCAGCAAATAAGCAGACACAGCAGGTTGCCTCTCTTGGCAGGTCTAATAAGGGACCTACAAAGTACACTGAGAAAGAAAAACGTGGCTTCGGAGTTCAAGCATGTGAGCCCCTTTGTAAAGATTGTCTTCCGTAAATCCTGGCTGATCTTTATATGTGAATGACTTTGAAAGAAAAAGGAGGCTCTTTCTTCTCCCCCATCGCTAGCAGTGTTTGCACTGGCCGAAGTATCAGATGGGTGGATTGCTAACAAGTTTGGAAATGTCTGTTAGTATCTGATGTAACCAGTGGCCTGAAGAATATTATTATTTTTTTTTTCATGCTCTGGATTAGAAGAAATCTCTTTTTGATTTCGAGCTGCTCTCAGTCCCTGAGCTGGCCCTTACCTAGGGTTTTAAAAGATTTTCTTAACATCTGGCTGGAAGAACTATGAGGAAATAGTACAGTGGCTCCATATTAATTGCAGGTCTGCTCTGGACAAGGGACTGGGGTGGGTGCTGCGGACTCAGACAGGGCCCTTCCCTCAGGTGGCTCTCAGGCCCCTGCCAGAAGGAGGACAGGGCTCTGAACATCGGAATTCAACGGCGAGAGAAAGAAGGGTCAGTAGAAGTGCAAGGCAGGGACGAGTCCTGAGAAAGGAGTTGATGGTCAATGCGCTCTTTAGGATACGATCCGGAACTCGGCGTGCAAAGGCCCCTCTGTGAGCTCAAGGAGGGAGGACGGGGCCACTGCTGGCGTGCAGATGGGAGGAAGGCGACTGGACAAGGAGGCAGGGAGAAGATTCTCTTAGGTTAGAAGCACTGTAAAAAGAGGACATGGGAGGACATCTCAAAGCCAGATACAAGGAGAGCAAGACGTCACCCCTGCTGGACCCCCCACCCCCAGGGCTACAGCCACCCCCTGACCTTGACCCCCTTCCTTTGCAACTTCAGCCACATCCTCGGAGCTCCCAGGCTCCGACTGCATCAGCAGGAGGCCACTTCTGCCTGTCTTCCCCCTTTCCCCTTCTCTCTTCTTCCCTAGCAGCCAGGTCTGGGCACAGTAAGGACTAACTTACTAAAATGACCGAAATGACTAAATGAGTAATGACCCAACCGATTTGCTTCTTAGGGGACTGTCTCTGAGGGTGGCACTCTGTCACGCCACAGCAGGCGAGTAGGAAGACGTTTGAGGACTTGGAAGTGTGAGTTCTTAGAAGAGCCCCTCAGGGCGCCCAGTATGGAAACTTCCTAAATCATCCCCGACAGGCAGACAGGCCTCTGTCTTGGCAGCGCCGGGTCCCTCCTGCCTGCAGGTGACGCAGACACCAGCCTTACGTGGGGTCTTTATTTCAGGTCTCTACCTCCGTAGCATGCAAGGGGATTAAGGTGACTCAAGGGCACAAAGCCCCTCTTCAGGCCTGGGGCCGCGGTGGGGGGCGGCGGTGGCGGTCCCCGGGTCAGGGAGACCTTGCCCAGGCGGCGGGGAGAACAAGCTGCTACTCAGGCCGGCTGGCTGTTTACATCAGGGACAAGGGCGCTCCCCACCAGCTGCCGCTGCCGCCCCGACGGTGGCGGGAAAGCTGCTGACGGCCCGCGGGAGGATAATGCGGGCATTCATGGCCCGCAGCTGCTCCCCGCCGCAAGCTCACGGGGCAGAGGGGAGCGCACCAAGTGGGAATGCAGAAGGCGGGGGAGGGACGCGCCGGGCATCGGCTGCCAGGGAAGGTGAACTTTTCTTGCCCGGCCTGTTTAAATCTCTAATGAGGCTAGTTAAACATTTTTAGCATTTCCAAATACTCTTCTTGATTTCCCCCACCGAGCTGCCTGCTAAGAAAGGGCGGACAGACCCAATACCCTCGAATCAAAGGATGCAGTTCAACCTTTTTTTTTTTGCCCTGTGAAGATGAGCTGGGTCAGTGATTCTGGGATGTACTGATAAGACAGTCCCGGATGGGGAATGAGACCTCGGGTCTATTCCCAGCCTTATGACCGTGGCCGTGACCCTGGCGCAGTTATGTAACTGTTCCCGGGCTACTGTGTCCTCACCCTTTAAAATGGACATCATGCAACCGTCCTACCTGCTTCACCCGGTGGCTGTAAGGATGAAATGACAAAAAAAAAAAAAACCCAACAACCATAAATCATGTTATACACGAGAGGCCAATAAGGCTTTGAGAGCCGGGATGGGCAAGCTTGCCCACAAAAGGCCCCCTAGTAAATTCTTTAGGCTTTGTGTATCACATAAGGTCTCCGTTATTTTTTCTTCTCCATGGATTTTTTTGCAACCCTTTAAAAATGTAAAACTCATTTCAGCTCCTGGGTTGCACAAAAACCCACCCTGGGCAGCATTTGGAGCATAGGGGAGAGTTTGCCAACCTCTGCTAGAGACAGAGAGCAGGTGAGGGCCCGAGGTAGGGTCAGCCCTCCAGTGGTTGTGATACATCTAAATATAAATAAGTATTAATAAATAAATGAGGGCGCCTGCGTGGCTCAGTCGGTTAAGCGACTGCCTTCGGCTCAGGTCAGGATCCTGGAGTCCCGGGATCGAGTCCCACATCGGGCTCCCTGCTCGGCGGGGAGTCTGTTTCTCCCTCTGCCCCTCCTCCCTCTCATGCTCTCTGTCTCTCATTCTCTCTCTCACAAATAAATCTTAAAAAAAAAAAGAGGGGCACCCGGGTGGCTCAGTTGGTTAAGCGACTGCCTTCGGCTCAGGTCATGATCCTGGAGTCCCGGGATCCCCTGCTCGGCGGGGAGTCTGCTTCTCCCTCTGACCCTCCCCCCTCTCATGTGCTCTCTCTCTCATTCTCTCTGTCTCAAATAAATAAATAAAATCTTTAAAAAAAATTATAAATAAATAAATAAATAAATAAATGATATATCAGTAGTATATGACTACAAATAAATATACGTATCCGTTGTCTTTCTTGGAACCTCCGCTAGTGAACTTCCTTGAACCTAAGGCCATCTTGGTCAAGAGCTGCTAGAATCTCTTGCCGCTCACGGAGCTCTTCCTTGCCTAGACTAGAGCATCCATGCTGACTTGCTTAGGAGCCTTCAACTGGAGGCCGGCCTTCAGCCTCAACTTGACTTAAGAGGTTCACTGAGCCCTTGTACTAACAAAACCCTGTGCAGACCATCCTGCCTATCAAGCTAATGCTGCCCGGGCATAGCACCTGCAGGAAAAATGGGGTGAAGGACTTTATCCGGGGGCAACTACTACCCATGTAAGAAGCAGTTCGTGTTGCTTGTGACAACTGGAGCACAACGGGACTTTGTTGACAATGCGTTTTGAAGTTGTGTCATTATTTCTCCTGTAATACCCTAATGAGATCAGCGGACGTTATCCCTCTCGTTTGCAAAGAGGAGACTATTTAAACATAGTACTCGAGGCGCTAGGGTCAACTTTCACGATTGGGTGGAGCGATGGTTTCTCGTTCCTTCCGCCTCTGATGAGGTGTCGGGTCACCGTTTCCCCTTGCCTATCCCTTTCCTCTGCCCTTGTCCTCATTTCTTGTTTGAAGACATTAGCAGAGCTGCAGAATGTGGGCTGGATGAGAATGGCAGAGCACAAAGAATGTTTGCTTCATTCTCTTCCCTTCTGAAGAATTTCCAAATTAAAACTGCAGATCAGTATCCTTATCTAGCCCAGAAGAACGAAAGCGGCCCGATTTCAGATGTTACCCATACAAGAAAGAGGCAGTGCTGACCTGATAAATTTTGCTTTGGTTGGTCCTCTGTGGAGATAGGAGGAAGTAGGTGCAGCACTTTGGAACCAGTTTCTGAGATAGCAACCATCTCGTACCTTCTTTTGACAGAGGGGGATATGGAGAGCCAGAAAGGGTGTGAGCTTTTCAGGAAGATGACTGGTGCTCAGAGCTAAGACCTGCATTGCTGTCTGATTCTGTTCAGTCCATTGTCTGCCACGTCCCGTTGTTGCCCAGGATGTCAGTTGCCCTGATGGTCACAGCCCCACAAGCTACGCCTCAGGTGTGTCGTTTCAGTTTTATGACCTTGGGAAGTCTTTTTCCACTTCAGATGAGGATCGCTATCATTTCTAATTCAATCCCATGTTTTCCCTCTGAATGATCTTTTCATTTTGTTAGCACACAGGGCCAAAAGTTCAACACTACTGTTCTAACAGTACACGGAGTAAAGCTCTCCTCTGCAGAGGAGAGTTCTAGGCTTCGAACGCAGGCCATTGCAAACATAGACCAAGGATCTTATAAATGCCTGCCCCTCGTCACAAGAGGGGAAGTGTAGATGGCTTAGGATGAATCTGGCATCCTCCTGGGCAGACCATCCCAAGGCACCCATCGTGGAGATGGCAGTCCTCTGCACCGTTTTCAGGTGTGAAGGAAAATACTTTGGAAGTGAAAAGCTAGCCGATGAGTAAGCACATACAGGGAGTAGAAGGGAAGGTATACCACCGCCCCCCCCCCCCCGAGAAACAGCTGACTTCCTTCTTCCTACTTCATATTCCATTACTCCTATAGAGAAGATAGGTAAGAACACATTTGAGGGGAATATAGTTTGTCAAAACATCTCACAACTCCCACTAACTTCAGGATAAAATCCAAACTTATTGGTGTGGCAGACAAGGTCTTCCACGATTTGATCTCAACCTTCCCTTCCAAGCCCCATCTTCTGTCACTCCCCACATACCCCACCAGCCTCTGAGAATTTCTTGTCACTCTTCAAATGTACTATATTCTTTTTTTTACCTTTTTGCTTTTGCCTATGTTTTCCCCTGTGCCTGGAGGGCCCTTTTTCTTTTCTGTGACATGATGAACTTCTACTCATCCTTCAAGACCCAGCTCAAATGGTCCTTGTGAAGCCTTTCCTGACTCTCCCAGGCAGTTACTTCTTTTCTCTCTCCTCCATTAAGGTCTTGTGCAAACTTCTATGATGGCCCATATGACTCTCAAAGAGTTATTTCCTTATGTATTTATCTTCTCCATTAATCTGAGAGAGCTCCTCATCTCTAGGAGCCGTGACTACTTATTATTACCCTCTGAGCCTAGCCCAGTGCCTGGCCATCATAGTGGCTAAGAAATGTTGAGTGAGTGAATGAATGTCCTGGAACTAGGTTTTGTAAGGCTTTGACGACCCAGCAAACTGATTTAATCTCAGCTCTCCTCAGTGGTGTCCACTGTGGGATGCTCAACATGACCCACCGAAGTAGAAAATATTAGAACTCCTATAGTAATTTATGTTTGTCAGAAATTAACAATGAAAGGAAGCTTTTCTAATATTTCCTATGGATCATTAGTAGCACATGTATTTAACTTATAAATACATATATACATTAATTTGCATTGAAAGCCCTGGAGGTCACTCTTTTAAGCAATGGGAAGTCATTGAAAAATTCTAAACAGGGACAAGCACAAAAAGCACCAGTGTGTAGGAGAATTGATCTTGTAGACTGGAGAGAGGTAGGGCCACCAATCAATATGGAAAGCAGAACAGTGGCCCCTACACAAGAGATAAGAAGAGACTAGGCAAGAGTAGGGGCTGTAGAAATAAGGAAAAAAGGGACGGTCTGCTAACGAATTACACCTCCATTATCATCACGACATCAGCGGGACCGGGGTGACATATCAGCTAATAGTAAGCAGGAAGAGTCAGAGCCCCACAGAGACCCTAACGTGTAGTCATAACCTGAGGCAGCAGGTGGAACTTGAAGGTGAAGATGGAATACTTGGCCCCAGGCTTACATTCTATAAAGTGACGCTTAAAAAAAAAAAAAGGAATTTCTCCACTTGTTTGAAGGGGCAACCCACCGGGCTTGTCGGATCCCAGATGGGGCTTCTTGATAGACTATTTATAGCCTCAGGCGGCTGCAGCAACATTGTGCAATTGCTGTGCAGGAGGGCCTGTCTGAGCCACTGCTGGGTGAGTGACCGACTTTTGGCTGCTTCCTGTTGGCTTAGGAAAGAACAGAAGAAGGTGGATTTGTTTGTCCGTTGAGCAACCCACTATTGCCATGCCTCTGTCTGTCTCCCTTTAAACATTAACCACCTCTTAAAACATTTGTGTTTTGTGCCCAAGGCCAAGAGGGCCCCCAAGAGAAAGGAGAGGAGAAGGTAGGGGAAGAGATGGGAGGGGGGGAGGGGAATGCTCCCTACATCAAGAATTTATTCATTCCACAAACATGGGTGAAGTGTCCACGGTGACCATGCACCACCCGAGGCCCAGGGTCTGAGAGCTGAGTCGAGCATGACTCCCATCCTCAGAGACGCAGAGACTAGCAGAGGAGACAGAGAAGTAAACGCAAAGCAAGAGAAAGGATAAACCCTGTGCTGTCTCTGGGCCTCTCTACTCTGCATCTGCAGGTACCAGAGAAGGTTGCAGGGGAAAGAGGGAGGAGGCCCTCAGAGACCAGAAAGTTTCCAGGCTTTTTGTCCCCAGGGCAGTGACTCTCAAACTGTAATGCATACAACATGCCCTGGAAGAGTTGTTTGAAAGGCAGCTTCTGGTTCAGCAACTCGGCTTCAGTGGGTCTGGGGCGGGGCCCAGGGCTCTGCATTAGCCGGGCTCCCGGAGGAAATTCAGAGTTAGGTGGCGTGGAAACACTAAGGGATGTTGCCCTTCCAGAGCAAAAGCCTGGGTCTGGAGCTGCCCATCAGGAAGCCAGTGCACCAGAGGCTGATGGAAGAAACTGGAAGAAGAAAGAAAGAGGGAGCATGCGAGACCATTAACAGTAGACAATGGGGAGAAGGAGGAAATCTGGCAGGTGGGGGAGAGAAAAGGAATGCCTCTGTAAGGAGAAGTGAGGGACAATGAGCGGGGCCTGGGGCCGCACGGGTGACCGGGGACCATGATTTTTGGTCTTTGTCCTGGGAACTCGATGACTTACCTAAGCAAGCACAGAGTGATGAGCAGAGCCTTGGGCATGAAGAGCCCCTGTGGACACAGCCTTCATTTTGTCTTTCTTCCTGATGGCTGCGGCATATCGTTTTGTTCAACTGGTGAGGCTGGATACAGCCATGGGCCAGGGAACGGGAGGCTGCTCTCGGGAAGATGCACTCATTGACACTGTCTTCAGTGACTTCCCTGGTTCTGGGCAGCTCTGTCTAGCTGCACCCACCCTCACACGCCCCCGTCTAGTCTCCCCCAGAGCAGCGTCCAGCTGGCTACCTGGGAAGGCGGCAGTGGACCAACCTACACGAGGAGTGCGCTCTGATGGCCACGGGCCATTTTCCCCAGTGGTCTACAGATCTCGCTCCTCATCCTGATCGTGTCAAGATTGTTTTCTTTCTTGAACCGGTTTTAGGCTGAAATCAGAGCCCTTGGGGTGTGGTTGCCCTAACTGTAGCGCCATTTGCTTCCTCTGCGGCATCAGGTAGGATGCTCCTGTTTATCCTGGCACCGTGCCGAAAGCCAACTTTCCCTCACCCATCTCCCTTCCTCATCCTTTAAGCTCCTGCCCTGGTGTCACCTTCCTGTGACCTTCCTGAACCATCCCCTTTCCCATTGGAAGTCCTAACCGTATGGACTCTGTTCGGCTGTGCCTCAACCATTCGACTCCAAGGTCCGGTGATCGAGTCTCACAGGAGTCACTAGAACAAATGGTCAGGAATTCAGGCTGACCTGAGCCAGCCACTCAGCACTGCCACCTCCCAGGGTGACCTCGGGCAAGTTGCTTCATTGTCCTAAGTCCTGGTTTCCTTGCCTAGAAAATGGGCAGGGGGCGCCTGGCTGGCTCAGTCAGTAGAGCATGTGACTCTGGTCTCAGGGTCGTGAGTTCAAGCCCCACGCTGGGCGTTGAGCCTACATTAAAAATAAATAAATGAAGTAAAATAAAATAGGCAAACATTCGTACTTACTCTTGAGGTTAAATAAGCTAATACTTGGCACAGCGCCTGGAAAGCCGTAGCCCTCAATAAATGTCAGTCTTCTCATTGTTCCTATTTATATCCTTACTTTTAATGTAATCCCCATGGACTTAGTACCGAGTAGGTGTTTAATGATGTTTATTGAGTTCACAATTAAGATATGTATCCTTATCTCTGGATCTGTTGATGAGTCCGTTTTAAGGAGTGGGCAACTCAATGTTTTCCCGTAATTCTTCAATATTTGGTGGTGGTTCCTCTGTACGAGGATTGGTTTCTAAATAAGTGGCATTATCTAGATAAGCTCAGGCAGGATCTCCCACCCACTCTTCTTTTGTGTCCATTGCTTCAGCCTGTTCCTCTTACTTCTATTCCCATCCTTGCATTTGCTGTCCTGCTTCTCAAGGAAGAAATCAGAAAATGATGGCGATCTAAAAGTACCTTAAACCGAGCCTAAGTTCTCCAGAGGAGAGTAGCTGCAGACGTCTATGAAATCTGTTATAGATGTTTGAATTCCACTTCCCCCGAGGTTGATGTCCACCTTGTGAGAAGAGACAGGAAGAGCTAAGTAAACTAGCTCTGAAGTCCTTTTTAATTGCAATCACCTGTGGTCTCCTTTTGCGCACAGCTGGATTTTTAGGCTTAAAAAAGGGAAAGCAGTTTTGTAAACAAACATCATGTAATGACTGGCTCCGACTCCCGGTTTGGATCATCTCAGAAAGAAAGCACCATCTCCACTGCTTGCCCTGTTTGCTCCTTGCCTTTGCCACTGGCCTGGAATTACCAGGGGCTGTTTGCATGACTGAGCAGAATGTCTGGACACTTGGTGGAGGTCCCTTGGAGTTCAGGAATTCTTAGGACAGTTAGCAAGGGTGGACTGAGTTCAGAATGAACCAAGCTATTCCTAGAGATCTTAATCAAATAATCAAAGGTTAATATGAAGAGGAAACATCATAAAAATGGGTGAAAAGCTGGTAACAAAAAATCTGTTAGCTTTCTTTCCTCTCTGGGAGAAGTTATGAGCCCCATCTATCCTGTGAAGGCTGAAGGTGTGCCATGTGTTCAGCCTGCCACCCACCCCACCCCACCCTGCCATGTGGTCCCTGAGCCAAGGAGAGACCCTGGGGATGTGGGAGGAACCCCATCCCCCACCCGGGCAGGTGGGCCTGGGTACTGTCCTTTGTCTTGTCTCTTCATCCGTCTTCCATCAGTGTGGCCCACTTGGAAAGCATTCTTCCTCTGCGCCATGTTTCTCATCTTCTCTTAATCCATTTTCTCCTTTTGAAAAGCATTTTTTAAAAATCTCATATATACCTCTCCCCACCCCCCTGAGGTTTTTCCTAGGCACCCCTGGGCCCAAGCCTGTCCTAACCCCCGCCCACTAGTGTGGTCAGCGCCGGCTTTGGTTCCTCCTTCTCACCATGCTCAGTTGGTTGCTGGCAAGCTTTTAAATCCAGACATTGTGCAGTCAAACACAGGGTCTAAATGAATCATCCATTCACGAGTGTTTTTTAAGCATCATCTACGTGCTGTCAAGCACTGTGAGAGCCCAGGGGCTCCCACGATACATGAAATTAATGCCCTCCCTGCCTTCAGGAAGCACCAGAAAGATACATGGACAATTTTAAACTGCTTGGCACTATCTAACACTAGGTACAGAGTCTTGTGGGACCTGGAGAAAGAAGCGACTAGCTCTGCGCCCCAGGGGGTTAGGGCAGATCTTGCAGGCGGAGGAGGGAAAGGACAGCCAGGAACAGGACACAGCCTGGGTGTGTTGAGGGGCAGGATTTGGAGGAAACATGGCTGATTAGGGAAAAGGCAGGTGGTTGGGGGGAACTGGAACACAATGCTGGAAAGTGATCGGCCATGATGTCGGGAAGCGGGGTTGCTGTCTGATATGAAGGCAAGTTGAGGCATTTGGTCTTGATCCTGTTGGCAATGGTATAATAATCAGATAACTCGGCAAGGAACTGAAAAATAATATGAATTTTGGGTCTTCCAATATAAATATAAAACTACCTGTTTAGCCAGCATCCTAGGGGTAGTCGAGAAATTAGATGTCAAACGTGAGAAGAAATCAGTGGGAGAAACGCCTCCAAAGCAGCCAGGGAGTGGACTCTTGACCAGCAAAGCTGCTGTGGCAAGTAGGGATCTAATCATCCTAAAGCTTTAGCTTGCTGTTTTAAACTGCCCGGGCACTAAACTTGTTTTTGCTGCGCTTCTAGAATGGAACCAGCTCAGCTTCCTACGTGATACCACTATATTATAGCAAGAGATGATAAGTAATAGGATTTCTGTGAAAGTGCTTGCAACATACAGGATGTTCTACAGAAACATTGATAATGAGTACTGCAGTTTTCCATGTAACTACTCAGAGATCTTCCTCAGAGAAAATTGTTCCCTTCAATATAACAGGAAAGGTGAAACAGAGGACAGTGAGAGGAGATGGGCCCAGCCCATCAGATCAGCCAAATCAAATTTGTGACCATTAATATTATCCTTGTTATTTAGAATAATAACCTGAAAGCAGCAAAAATAAAGCATGTTTTGTGGGTCTCTAGCTTTTGGGCATGTTCTGTGGGGTTAATTAAACTGGCTTCTTTAAAAGCAGGACTTCTCAGAGCCTTGAATATGCAAATGAGCATTGTGAATTCAAAACAGGTTTTATAGCCAGTATCCCTCAAGTTGATTTGACTACCAAACCCCCTCCTACTTCCTGGTCCACACTGTCTGGAGGCCTTCGAAGACCTTCAAGAAATATGAGCATCCACTCTCTGTCACTCTACATTTCTAGAGGAAAACACCCATTTCTAGGGGAAGGTGGGGGTAGCCTGTGAGGCCACAGCAGGGGCTCCAGCCCCTCAAGGCCATCAGCTCTGCTCTCTGACCCCAGGAGCTTCCCCTCCTGTTCTTCACTAAGACCTGCCCTGCTTCCCACCTGCCTTGCCCCACACGCTGCCTGCTAGCCTCATCCCTATCTCCTGACTGTTCCCATTCCTTGATATTTTCAGCCCTGGCCCAGAGCTTACGCCAGGAATTCAGCAAGAAGGGCCCCAGGCTACAGCATGAAGAGTCTCTCATTGCTGGAACACCGGCCTGTGAAATATTATTTTCTTTCCTCACATTTAAAAAAAAAAAATGGGGGCGCGGGGGTGGAGGGATTCTTATAGGACTCCTTTTGTTCTGTATTCTACTTCGCATAGTTAGCAATTATTCGTGTTAGTTTCGAGTGTGCTCGCTGAGGTTTGATCTGCTTTTCCATCTTTGTGTCTTATCTTACTGTTTTTATTTCTGACACTTTGTTTTTCTTTACATGGAGGCAAAAAGAGACCTTAATTTGCTTTTGCTTTCATGTTTAGTATTAATAACGTGATTTTTAAAAAATATGATTTTTTTTCCCCAGAATGACATGCACGAAATGTTCTTCACAGGTGGTTATGGTGAGGACAGCTGCACTGAACGGGAGACTTTTCCCTTTTTTATGGGAAAGAACTATATTTTCCTGATCTGGCCCTTTGGGTTTTGGTCTCTGGGCCTCTGCCCCTTGAGGGATACTCCTGCACTCTCTCTCTTTGTAAGGCAAAGAGCTGATTTCTGAAACTACTTGATCAGTCCTGAAAATTAAATCTCAAACCTTCCATTTGAATAAGAAACTGTCTCCCAGCTTCAAGCTTTACCTCAATCAGCATTAGTTTTATTCAAGTGAAAAATGTCCCCCTGGTTCCCTCTCCTTCCACTAAAATTCTTGGTACTCTTAGGATCCTCATTTTATTCAAAATAATGCAATTTCTTCCATCCCCGTGTGCTCTAGGCTTATATTTCCATCCGTTTATGGAAAAAAAATCTCTCTCGGGCCTATGAGTTTGTCAAATTTAGCCTGTCCAGAGATAAATCACATTACCCTCCTCCGACCTGTCCCTCCCCTGCTGTGCGTAGTCAAGATGTACAACAGCCTCTGCCTAGCTGAACAAGCTCAGATCCCCCCAGTCCTCACGGGGTCTTCCTTCTTCCCCATTCCATCAGTCTAATCTGATCTAACTTAATGTTCTCAAATCTGAATCAGTAATTCCTCTTGCCTGAATCTCTTTCTCTTCCTTCTGCCATAGCCAACTCTTGTCTCCTTGTTTCTGGACAGCCAAATCATCTCTTTGGTGGTCTCCTTATGAGAACTTCTCCTCGTCTAAATCCACCCTCTGTGCAGCAGCAAGAAAGGTCATCAGCAAAGCACTTGCCCACCCCCCACCTAGAACCCACTGCGGGGGGGTTGCACTGGGTCCTCGGCAGTAGATCAAGGTGTAGCCACAGCCATTCATGCCTCCAAGAAGAGTGGAGGTCATTGTGAATCTGAACCAAGTGACTCTAACAACTCCTTCACCAAAACAAGGCCTTCTGACAAAGGGCCCATGGCCAGGTTCCTTCAGCTCTGTTCCCTTGGCTCTGGAAATTGCTGCAGGCTCTCATTCTCACCTGGTTTCCCCACTTAAATCCTTTGCTTCATCCCAAGATCTTCTCTTTCTGCCTATCCTCCGAGTAGTGGCCCAGTGGGACTCTCTGGAGGTTACTTCTTGGCTCACACTTTGTTTCATGGCCTACTAGCCATAGGCAAGCCCCATGCAGCCCCTGTGACTGGGTCACTGCCGACCAGCCCAGGTCCAGCACCGTGGCCTTCCACTGGTCAAGCGAGGGGTTGGGACGGGACTCTCAATGATGATGTTAGAGACTTTGAGGTGTGAGAGATAAAGCTCACTGGCAACCTCTTAGAGTCCACAACAAATATTTCTAGTGTGTTCATTCATGGAGTCATTCAACAAACATTTATATAGGAAGACTACGGAGTACCAGGTACATCACATAGTATTGGCAGTATGGCACAGAGGGTATCGGACTGGGTCCCTGCTCATCGAATCTCTATTCTAGTGTTGGAGGGACAGAGACACATTTAGCATCAATAATTGTCAATGGTTTTAAAAGCCTGAAGACAATGAAGATGTACAAACTGTAAGTGATATGAGTGGGAAGGGCTATTCTAGACAAGATACACCAGGAATTCACCTCTGAGAAATGACATTTAAGCAAATATCTGAGTAATAAGAAGTGAACAAACCAATTTTGGTCTGCCGAGCATACTAGGTCAAGGGGTCAGCAAAAGTAAAAAGCCCTAAAGTAGGAATGAACGTGGGTGAGTCTGAGAAACAAAAGGACAGTAGTGTGGCTGGGCTTGGTGAGCAAACAAGTGGGTGAGAGGAAATGAGATCAAACGGGAAGACACAGACCAGATCATGTAAGGCTTCAGTAAGTTTGCGTAAGATGTTTGCATTTCCCCCCAAGAGCAAAGGGAAGCCGTACTCTGCTCACCCAGAAACAGAGGAATGCTAGAGGCCATGGTGACTGAGCATCTGGGTTCTCGCTCATCATACAGGGAGTGGAGACAGGCCCCGAGGAAGGCACTCACTGCTGAGTCTCTTACAGGTCCACAGCTTGGCGATAATATCCAGGTAGGACACCTGACTCCAAGGGCTAGCTAGTAAGGAGTTCAAAGAAGAAGGGGGCCACATGGATCCAAGAAGAGTAAGTACAGACCCACTGTTCTTTCTTAAGTGCTACTGGAGGCAGGGGTTTGGGAAGGTAGAGAGAGAGTCCCAGCGTTCAGGGAGGCTGAGATGTGAACTTTAAGATGGCATCATTACAACCTAAAGACAGGTGCAGGTTATGGGTTGCAACAATGGGGCCACGTGAGAGGAGCAAAAACACTCGCACTTAAGCCTAGCCAACCTTGGACATACCATGCCATTCATTCTCAGCTCTGCTCTCCTGCATGTAAAAATACATGGAAAAATGGCACCCTGCTCTTCATGGAGGGTGGGCCCCAGAAGTGCCCACTAGACCAATAGTATAAATCCCAACTCGAGGCAAAATGGCCCCCTTGACCTTTTTAATGGTCTAATAAGCAGATCTCCCTTGAGAAGGGCCTCTTGCTTTCATGGCTGTTCTTTTTCCTGCATGATAGTTTTACCTTTGCTAATATGCAATGGTAAAAAAATAGAAAGAAAAAAGAAAAAAAGCCATCCTATGAAATAGAAGATACTTTGAAAGTGCTAAGAGTGCTCGGTTCTCTGGCAAGCCTTGGCCAACAGTGAGGCTTTAGAATAAAATTAGGAACTGTATGAAGGATGAATGGGTCCAGTCTGTCTCCTGCAGAGCTCAGCAATGTGGATGGGGCCAGAGTCGTCCCTTGGTTCCTAAGCTTTAATAGAGCGTCTTTCATTCAAAGCTCCCAGGACACTTCATAGCTGCTAAAATGATCCTAAGCAAATATTTGGAGATACACACTACAGGTGGGAATATGGAGGCACCGAGAAGAAAAAGAACTGACCAAAGACCCGAAGAGTCAACTGTGGAGGTAGGACCAGAATCCAGGACCTGAGCCAATTCAGAGCTCCTGTTGGCAAGATCAAGCCTGGAAGAGAGCACTGGGCCTTCATGACTGAGATGAGTTATAATCACACAAATTGGGGGGTCCACAGCCACAGCCAGTTGTGAGCCAGCTGCGTCCTAATCCAATGCCGCCCTGGCACGTGTGCATGGAGGCTGGGTGACCTGCAGCTCTAAGTGGTTAGGACTTGACTAATTCAAACTCTCTAATGAGATTGACGGTGTCTGTTAGAGTGAGCATATGCAGCGAGATGTGTGCTGTGTTGCTGACAAATTCACTTCATAGCTTCAATTAAACCCATTTCCTGTGTCCTGGGGCCAAAAAGGCCAATATACAAAATGACCACACGGCCATATTGCCAAGATAAGGGTGAACACGGTACAATTCACCTGTGCACACTGCAGGCTGGAGTCTGAGTCGGGAGGCCACAGGGAAGACTAAAGAGTGCTATGGTCTGAATGTTTGTTTCTCCCCCCACCCCAAAATGCATATGTTGAAATCCTAACCCTCAAAGCCAATGGTATTAGGAGGTGGGGCCTTCGGGGTGATTAGGTCCTGAGGATGGAGCACTCATGAATGGGATTAGTGTTCTTATGAAAGGGCCCTGGGAGAGCTCCTCAGCTCCTTCTGTCATGTGAGGCTACAACAGGAAGTCCGCGGTCTGGAAGAGGGCCCTCACCCCATCATGCTGGCACCCTGATCTTGGACTTCCAGCCTCCGGAACTGTAAGCAGTAAATTTCTGTCCTTTATAAGCCACCCAGTCTGTAATATTTTGTTATAGCAGCCCAAAGGGACTAAGATGAAGAATATACTTTGATATGGTCCTCCAGGGTGGACACTGCCTCATTCTCGCCACTGTTGACCTTGAAATAAACAAAACTTGAACACAATGTAGAGTCATGACTTGGGGTACTCCAACCTCCTTCTCTCAATTGGCCGCACTGGAGATGAGTAGCTGAATGGCAGACAAGGAAGGAAAGATTTGGGAGCAAAATAAGACACATTGAAAATAAGAAGAGCTTCAAGATTGATGATGGGCTACCATCAATAGCACTTCTCTACCCATTTGGTCCACGGAGATTGGTTTGTCCTGGGGCTTCTCCCAGGGGTCGGATCTCAGCTGAGATCTCCCTAAATAACAGGATCTCAGTGGAGCTTCAGAGCCCATAAGAAGTCCAGCATGGCTGTGGGAGGTCAGGGGCCATTTTAGCATTACGGAGAGGTGGTTACGAATTTGAATTCGTACTTCTTTTACTAGCCGTGGGATCTTGGCCAAGTCACTACATCTCTTTGTGCCTTCTGGGCACAAATATTATGTATTGGACAGGGTTGTGAAGGCAAGAAGTTGATAGAGTGAAGCACTTAGAACAGAGCTTGCTCTGCGGTAAGAACTCAATAAATGTCCGCCATTATTATTACCGTTACATAGCAAACTCAAAGTACCCCAGAGCTCATTAGATTTCTGGTTACTCTTCCATGCAGATCCAATTCACTCTTGGGTCCAATTTAACTTTGGAGTTACATGTAAGACTTATTTTCTGGGGTGCCTGGGTGGCTCAGTTGGTTAAGCGTTAATCAATCAACTCTTGATTTCGGCTCAGGTCATGATGTCAGGTTCGTGAGATCAAGCCCTGTGTCAGGATCCACACTCAGCGGGGAGTCTGCTTGAGATTCTTTCCCCCCACCCTCTGTCTCTGTCTCCCTCTGCCCCTCCCCCCGCTTGTGCTCTCTCTCGCTCTCTCGCTTTCTAAAATAAATAAATAAAATCTTTAAAAAAAGACTTATTTTCCAAATTTAAGGGCTTTGACCAAAAGACCACCTTTGTTGGCAGGTGGGAAAGGAAGCCAGGCTGTGCTGAGGAGCACCCTCATCACTGACATTTTGCTCAGCATCAGCCAAGGCTAGCCCTGGGTAAAACTGAGAGACAGGCCAAATCGGCTTACATGGAGCAGCCCCCTTCTAGCACCCCATCATGCTGGGGCCACCCAGGATCCATGACCCCAGAAGCCCCAAGGGCAGGGACATCGGTGGCAGCCACCCACCAGCAATCAGTCAGCAGGCTTACAGTGGGCTGGGGAGCGAGGACCAGCTCAGAGGGGTTACCCATCGCTTGGGGCTGGTGAGAGGAATGGGGGAGAGAATTAGAGCAGAAGGGGGTGGACCTCAGTGCTAGGATTTGTCTGAGCAGGTCTTGGGCAACCAAAAAGCATTTGTGTACTGGAAAGAGCCACCCAAATGTGCAGGGGTGTTATTATATCATTGTTACTAGTTGTCATTCAAAAGCCAGTTGTTAGCATCTACGTAACAGGCAATGGAGTGAAGGAAGCCAAAGGGATCTGGGTTTGCACCACCTCTGTACCTGACACAGGACTGTGGCCTTGCAGAGCCTCACTCGCCGCCGCCACCGCCCCCTCCCCCTCCCGTGAGGTCCCAAAGAGCAGGGTCTTTGACGGACTGAGAGTGACAATGTGAATTGCCTGGCTCATAGCAGACAGAGTCAACCCGGGTGACTTTTCCCTTCTCTCCGGTGAAGACAGGCTACTTTTTTTTCCACATGGAAATGGAACTTCATAAAACCAGAAAGCAAGACGGCTGCCCCAGGGAAGGTTTTACGAGTGAGTTATTTTCATAGCATCTTTTCTCTCCTCAAAGATCATGCAGAGAGGGAATATCCATTTCGGTGTGGTTCAGGCTTCGGCAGCAGTTGCTCACAAAGGGTGGGGTTAGGGAATGTTTCCAGTATGCGGAGCTCTTTTGCTGACCTGGGTCCTGTCTCTGCAGACTCTGCCCCGCGGGAGCCTCCAGGTGTGTGTGCTGAGAGGGCAGAAGAAGCTTGCCGAGGAGGCCAAGGGCTCCTGGAGACTCCGGGCCAGGCTTGGTGCGTGGGCTGGAACGCTCCCGCAGCTGTCAGAGCCCACAGAAGACACCCCCCGCCAGGCCACGGAGCGCAGAGGGGTGTCCTGGTGCTGTGGGAGCCTTCCACTTGAGTCCGCTGGATGTGGCCAGCACTCCTCGTAGCTTTTCGTGGTCCCTTTCCTTGGGCAGCTTCCAAGCCTCCAGCTGGGCTGAGTCCAGGAGCTGAGCAGCTCTGTTTGCGAAATCTCCTACCCACGGGAGGCCAAGGCCAGGCATCTGCCCGAACGGGGATGGGAGTCTGTGGAGGTGGCGTGGATTTATTATTCCACGACCCATGTGATTGGCACATCTCTCTGCCCTGACCTTACTCCCTCCTATATGTCAGTTGTAACCACACCACCACCTCATGGACGGACCGACTCATTACAGTTGGCATTGGTTTTGTTTCTTTTCTCAGTTAGTCCTCTTCTCTGGGAAAATGAGCGCTCCTGACATCCACTTCCTCCTTTCTAGGCCTGTGGGGATGCCAGAAAGGAAGCACAGCCCGAGAGAGAAATATCCTTGGGGAGCGCGAGCAGCTGAGGCCCATAGTCCCAGAGATTCTGTGTGCATATAAATATACATATAGGGCTCTTGGGTGGCTCAGTTGGTTAAGCGACTGCCTTCGGCTCAGGTCATGATCCTGGAGTCCCGGGATCGAGTCCCACGTCGGGCTCCCTGCTCAGCAGGGAGTCTGCCTCTCTCTCTGACCCTCCCCCCTCTCATGCTCTCTATCTCATGCTCTCTCTCAAATAAATAAATAAAATCTTTAAAAATAAATAAATAAATAAATAAATATACATATAGAGGTTTATTCTCATATATGAAATAGGTATGAGATAGGAGATATATGTATATACATACATACGAGATTTGTGTCGTGTGTGTGTATGAGCTCCAGCCAATCTGTATTCAACACATCTCTTTTTATTTAAAGTAAATAAAATATTTAACTAGAGATTTAAATAAGAAGATATGTATCGGAATATGTAATATAAATATTGCATATTTATGCCTGGGCCATCCTCTAGGTCAACCTGGAGATGCTCCTTTCTGTCTTTCACATAATCCTCAGGCTTCATACTTTATGATTTCTGTTCCACCCCAATGCATATTCTAACTTGATCTCACCGGGATAAAGATCACACAGCCTGGGCCTCAGGATGCATGTCAGTGAAAAAGGCTAGTGGTGGGTGTTAGTAACAGACCCAAAACACCTAGCCCAGGCTTGGCCCAGGAGGCACTGACCAATGCTGTGGGTGGATGTGGGGCTGGTGATGATGAGGTAACATTGGCTTCTGGGGAGCTGCAGATGTAGAGGACTCCATGAGCCCAAGGTCAATGACATTCAGGAAGTCCCCGTAGCTCTTGCCCTCCAGGGGCACCCTCCTGCCCCGCAGTTAGGTGAATGAGTTAACTAATCAGAGCCCGGGAGCTTGATTCCCGAGTGTTTCTACTCCTGGTGGCCCTTCGGCATTGTGAAAACACATAGAAGATGGAGAGGCAAAGCCGTATTTGAAGTCTGGTTATCGCACAAAGAATCGAGTGATCCGCGGGTGATGCGCCCTCTCTGTGTTTCTGGATGTCTAATCAGAATGCTCCCCCTTGAGGTCCCTGGTAGGTGGGATAGGTTGCAGACTCCTTAAGCAGCATTTTATTATGACAGTGAGAACAAACCACGAAGGCTCCCATTTCATTCACTCTCCTCTCCCACCAGGGTGCTTGGAGCAGGGCTCAGAAGGAAGGATACAACAGAAGCTCCATTCAGCTTCCAGTCCTCTCTCCTTGGTTAGAGGTGACAAGTTACCGGGCCAGACACCTGGTGCAATCAGCTAACCAGCCCAGGGCAGCATGAATCAGTGTGCTATACCTCAGAACACAAACACGGGAGCCCAAAGGTGTGGGTTCCTGCCACTCTGACATGCATGAACTTGTCTAAGGCTAAGACTCTATCTACCCTGACTCAGTTTCCTCACCTGTCAAGTGAGAGGTTGATCTTAACGACCCCTAAGCTCCCTTTCATGGTTAACATCCTCTAATCCTCAATTTTAAAAATATAGAAAGTTTGCATTTAACCGAGGATAATGCCCAACGTACTAGAGTTGTTAAAACAACAGAAAATCAAGTGTTTATGTTTGATTCAGAAATTCAGATTGACCATCCTATGAGTCATATCAAAATATTGATGGTTTTGTAGAGAACTACGTGGGTCTGGGGCGACAAATAATGAATGTTCCCGGTAGTTTGCTTTCTGTGACCACGAACAGTAGCCAGCCCAGAGAGGATGAAGCACGGGCCAGAGAGATAAGGAGTCGCTCACCGACTTGACAGTGAGCTATTGAGGGCCCGCACCCAGCCTTTACCCTGGAGCGTGGACTTCTCGAATTTCCTGTGGATTCCACTCCCACGGCTTAAGATACGAATTCTCGTTCAGCAAGTCTGGGTGGAGCCGAAGCTTCTGCATTCCTAACATGCTCCGGGGAATCCAGGGACATGTATGCGCAGCAAAATAGCTGTCCTCCGGGATTTTCTCCTGGGTGTTGGATGAGGGGGTCCCGATTTGCAACGCGGTCGTGGTTCAGAGGATGGGGACCACGTCTGAGGATGGGTGGAGGGGGGAGCATAGCTTCCTTAGAAGAGGAGGGTGAAGCCAGTCTGAGAATAGACTGTAGCTGGGGTTAAAATGCTGGTGGATGATTCGAAGTAACTGCGAGGGGAAAGCGAGGGAGAGAAAGGGAGTTTAGAGGTGCAGGCACTGAGTGTTACGGGGGGAGCCGTGTTGTTCAAATGCCATCCTGGCTGAGACCCTAAGCCCCGCAGCTCAAGGCTCTGGCCTTTCTGTCCTTTGAACTGAGGTTTGCCTTTGACTTTAATGGAACAATTTTCTTCTGGTGCTACAGCAGGCGGATTGTAATGTGAACTGATCTTTTTCCATTTCGGGTCCCAAACCACAGCACAGGTAGTTTCTAAATAAATGTCGGTGGCTTCTGGGGGAGGCTCCGACTGCGAGGCTGGAATAAAAGTGGACACAGTCACAAAGAGCGTCTACGTCGGCTGTTCCCCTGAAAGGGCTCGGGGTTCTGATCGCTCCCAATGCCCTCAGCCCCCCTGGATTTCCCGGGGGCTGTCGACGCCCATGAGCCTTCGTGACGCGTTTTTGACGCAAAGTAGTTTTAAAGACAGAAAGAAGGTGGAGTTTGTTTTGAAGGTTGACCTGTTTTTTGTTGTTGTTTTGTTTTTTAAGATTTTATTTATTTATTTGAGGCGTGGGTAGGGGCAGAGGGGAAAAGAATCTCAAGCCGACTCCGAGCCCAGCAGAGAGTCCCACACAGGGCAAGACTGCTTAGATTGGGGCGCCTGGGTGGCTCAGTTGGTTAAGCGACTGCCTTCGGCTCAGGTCATGATCCTGGAGTCCTGGGATCGAGTCCCACATCGGGCTCTCTGCTCAGCAGGGAGTCTGCTTCTCCCCCAGACCCTCCCCACTCTCATGCTCTCTCTATCTCATTCTCTCTCTCAAATAAATAAATAAAATCTTTAAAAAAAAAAAAAAGACTGCTTAGATTGGGTCTGAGCAGTGGCCCTGCTGAGGACAAATATCTGAACGAGGGCCCTCACTGCTGGAGGGAGCCCCATACTCATAGGGAGAGGCGGCTCTGGGAGAATCTAGGTCCATTCTCTGTGGCCCTCAGTAAATCCAGTTTCTGGATTCCTAGCTGGCTCCTCAAAGGGCATGTGGACAAGATGGGGTGTCACCAACAGCCACACAAAGCGCACCCAGGAATCTGGAGCCAAGGCTGACCTTATGTCCAAGTAGAAAAGACTTTGTCATCATTTGAAGGCACCTGCCTAAGAGGTCTCCCAGCGGACACAGGCCTTGGAAGATCAGGATCGGATATTCATTTCTTTGGGTTCACCATTCGCCCTCCAACCCAGCTGTTTCTAAGACATAAGTACCTGTGGGAGACCTGCTCAGAAACACACTAATTTACCAGTGGCTCTAGATTTATCAAAATATGAAATAGTGAACACACAATGAGTGTCCCTCATGCCAAGAACTGTATTGTGCTGAGTACCTTACGTGTATTGGATCATTAAATTATCATGGCAACCCTACTATGTAGGATATTGAAATCCCCACTTTACAGATGGGTAAACTTGAGTCTGGAGGTGTGAAATAACTTGCTCAAGGTCACACAAAGTCAGTTATGCTTAGTCTCAAGCCCAGGCTGCTAGCCCAAACTCCTACTGCTTTTCAAAGGGCCGCTCTGCCTCCTCAAAGGCATGAGCGCTTATGAGGGTGCTAGTTATGAGGGGTTGGGGGAGGGAAAACAAAGAGAAGGACAGCTGCCGAAGAGCAGCTTCACCATTTCTTCCACACATGGGTCCCCTGTGGGATGCACAAGGGCTGTTTAAAGCGAAGTGGTTCAGAAATGCCATGGTAGCTGACTGCATTAGCTGAAGCAAGCTCCCAGGGACCTGGTAATTGTTTCCTGCATACCTTACACATCCCCTTGGATCTTTGCACCGGAACCAGAATGTGATTGTACCCTACTGCGCTTTGCTGAGCCTTTCCCAGGTGTCCTGGCCAGCCACCACTATGAGGTTTTGCACCCCAAGGGTTAAACTCTCAGCTGAAGGGGTAGCAGAGAGTCCATTTTGGTGAGAACATGCGGAGGCCAAATGCACCCTTCCAGAGCCTCCTGCTTCTGTTCTTTTGCTCATTTTGATTTAAACCTTCTGTCCATGTCAGGCTCTTTCCCATTCATAATTATTTGTGTGATGGGTACAATGTTATTATTCTATTATGACCATGGCCAAATCACTATTTCGGTTGATATTGCTTATAAACTATTACATCAGCTGCTTTGCAATTCCATAGTAATGCCTTTCCCCAAGTCCCTCCAGAATTTAAGAGGAAAAAAAAAAAAAAAAAAAAAAAAAAAAAGCCCGGCAAGATTTCAGTCCAGAACCTGCCAGCACCAGGCTGTTGGTTTGACTTCCTGCCTCAGTGGTATTTCCCAGAGTTGCAAGTTATTTAATGCTTACATGGCGACATCTGATCTTTCTTTCTATTGTCCCCCATTGGCCACTGAAGCGCTCTCATTCAAACACAGCTCCTGTGGAAGCAAAGAGAAGGCAGTTTCACTGCAGGGCACCCCACAGCTGTGCTTTCTAGTATTTGCCCAAATGGCTTCCTACGGGAACAGCGATCACAGTAGCTCTCTGTCTTGAGTAAGCAAACTTCATTTTAACCACAAATGGCTCCGAGAGCTGTGGTCCTGTAAGTTATTCCAGCATAGTACTGAGATACTCTTTTCTCAGCCTGGGCATCCTGGGGTGGGAGTGCGCACTCACCAGCGTGGATTCCTGGCAGTTTTGCGGGCAAGGCCAGGGGGATGCTATTCCCGAGAAAGGCTGCGAATGCAGCCCGTCGTGCCATTTAGAAAGTAGGCCTCGGCTCTCCAGGCGGACAGTGACACGCAGTGATTCCTGGCAAACTAGACTCTGCAGGTGGATCTGGGTCCCTGGCCTACTGTTATTCTGTCCTTGATCTGGAGCGTAGCCGTTTGATCTATCAAGGTCATTACCAGGTCTTTGGAGGCCCCTGTTGAAAAATCCTGTGCTTTGGGGTGTGTAGGGAGGGCAGAAGTAGTCTATCCCTCTGGGAGAAAGCCGCTCACAGGCCTGGCTCTGTAGCGACATGCCTGTGTTGATGTGTAGAGTGTCCCTGGTTCTATCCCCACCCACATATGGCCTTTTGACCGCTTACAGCAGAGCGATTCAGGGGGAATCGCCAGGAAAGAGACCAGGGAAGGAACCAGCCCACCCATACCGGGTTCCTGGGACCTCCTGAGTGTACACTGCCTGAAAGGGAATAATTGGGAAGGGCGAAAAGGACAACGAGTGGTAAAAAGAGGCTGATCCCAGCTAAGTAAGCCAATGATGCTAAAGGTCTGACCCGTCCATTTGGGGCCCACAATTGGCACTGGGTCGCAGTGGCAGATGGTGTCCAAGGGGACTGTGCTGTGTTTGGCTCTCACTCAAGGGAGCGCCAGGTTTGGTGAGTCACTCGGTCCTCCAGGGGCCATATCATGCGCAGCATGTTTCCCTGGGTGGTAAGATTTATGCCAACTGATGATATCACAACCCAAGAGTTGTTAAAAGACCATGATGTCAAGCTGTTAGCGGCCACACTCCCATTGTCCAATCCCACGAAAAGCCTCTGTTTTCACACATGGAAACTCAAGGGTGTCCACAGATGTGGTTCTCACTGTGTGGTTCACAGACAAGCGGTGGCGTGGAAGGATTCTCCAGGTGCCCACAGACTGATCGCTCATAGAATCGTGAGACTTGCTCATCATTTTGCACCATCAAAATCCTTCCTACTCCAGTGTCGTCCCCACCGACATAGACCTCTGACTTGAAAAGGCTCCTGTTAAAAACAAAAACAAAACAAAAAATTTCCTTGACCTTCTCTTCCCATCTGACTATGGCTCATCTCTCTGTTTCCCCTTAATGTGAAATTCCTCACAAAAAGCTGTATTACCACCATCTTTATTTTCTCTCTTCCAGTCCTCTCCTCTCCCAGGTGGCTTTTTCAGTCCCACCTCGATGAGAGTGGGATCGTGGACTTCCTCTTACTTAATCCAGAAGTCAGTTCTCTGATCCATCTTACAGAAAACCCCAGCCTCTATTGTCACCGTGGGCTCCTCCCTCCTTTTTCGAACTTTATCTTCTCTAGGGCCCCCTGATGCCACCTTTTCTGTTTTCCTCTGACCACATTACTGCTTTTCCCATTCTCTTCTACTCACCCTCTTAATGTGAGATTCCCCAGGATTCAATCTCCGGATCTCTTCTCTTCTCTTCCCTTCCCTTTGCTCCTCTCCTCTCATCCCCCACCCCAACGCACCCCATTCTTCACGTTCTATCCAGTGACCTCTTGCGGTCTCATACCATCTATGGATTCATGACTCCCAAATCTATCTTTCTAGTCCTTATCTTTCCCCTAAGGAAACTGACGATATGACATCTCTGCCTGGATGTCCAATAGACATCTCAAATTTAAATGTCCAAAAGTAAACACTTGGTGTCTTTCCAAAGCCTATTTCTTCCCTCCCGGGGCTCCTTTGTGAGGCAAATGGCACCATCACCTACCCAGTTGCTCGCATCCAAATCTTGAAAATCATTTGTCTTTGACTCTTTTTAAAAAAGGACCCCACATTCGGTCAGCCAGTCCTAGTGGCTCTAATTTCAGTATAAATCCCAGAATCTGGCTACATCTCACTGCCTCTGCTGCGGCAGCTCTGATCTAAGTTCTTATCTCCCGCCTAGCCCACAGCGAGAACCCCTATCCCGCCTCCAGACTTTTCCACACTTGTCCTCCTATAATGCATTCTCCACCTGACAGGCAAAATAATCTCTTAAAAGTGAAAATCAACCATATCGCTTTCTTTCTTAAATCTTGCTAAGGGTTTCTTTCTTTCTTTTTTTTATTTTATTTTATTATGTTATGTTAATCACCATACATTACATCATTAGTTTTTGATGTAGTGTTCCATGATTCATTGTTTGCGTATAACACCCAGTGCTCCATGCAGTACGTGCCCTCTTTAATACTCATCACCGGGCTAACCCATCCCCCTCCCCCTCCCCTCTAGAACCCTCAGTTTGTTTCTCAGTTTCCATAGTCTCTCATGGTTCGTCTCCCCCTCTGATTTCCCCCCCTTCATTTTTCCTTTCCTACTATCTTCTTTTTTTTTTTTCTAATCACATTTAAGCCACCTGCCCTGTATGTAAGACCTGACGTGATCTGACCCCTGTGCTCCTTGCCGCCCAGCTCAGCTCAGTCACTACACTCATTCACACTAGCCTTCCTTCAGCCCTCAGACAGCCCTGGCTTATTGTCGCCTCAGGGTCTTTGCACTTGCTGTTCCTTCTGTCCAGCATGCTTTTCCCCCCAGACTTCACATAATTAGTCTCAGTTTCAGCATCACCTCTGAAGACAGACCTTCTCTGACCACACAGTTTAAAGCAGCTCCTAAACCCAGCCCTTCTCTCTCTCCTTACACGGTTTGTTTTCCACACATCAATGAACATTCTCTACTTGAAATTATCTTTTTATTTGTTCATGGTTTATTTTTGTCTCCCACTAGACCACATGACAGCAATCTTGCCTGTCTTGTTCACTGCTATTTCCCTAACTTATACTCATGCCTACCTCATATTGTGTGCTCAATAAATATTTATTGTCTGAGTAAACGCTCCCATTATAATAAGTTCTATATGGTGTTTCTGCTTCTGGTGTGAAGCAACGTCGTTTCCAAAAGCATGGGAGAATGACCTAGATATATTTTTTAATAATTCAGAGATTCTTGGGCCCCATACCAGGCTTTATTGATGTGCCACTGAAAGTATCCTGATCTTTTCATTCACTCTGCTGAAAAGTCTTGAAGTGGCAAAAGTAGAGGACAGGAGGTTAGCATTCAGGCTAATGGAATTTGGGTTGAGTGGTCTTGTGAGTCCTTTGTTTCAAGGGGGTACAAATGTTTGAAACCATTGGATTGCAGCTGGGTGTGGAGGTGGAGAGGAGATGAGAAGCTGAACCCTGTGCCATGAGCCTACCTGACTGTTGAAAGCCAAGGTCCAGTTTTACCCACTTTGGTGGCTAAGTGATTCTGTGAATTACCAGGGCACCTATTAGTTCAAGAAAAACTCTTCCCTTCCCATGTCCTTGAGCTTCATGATCTAGAACTCTGCTGTCCAATCCAGTAGCCATGATTTAAATTTGAATTAATGAAAATTAAGGCATTTCCTTTGAATTAAATTTACTACAATGAAGATGAAATAAAATGAAGCATTTCATCCATAAGTCTCACTAGCCACATTTCAGGTACTCACTGACCACATGAGAGAGGGACTGCTGTATTGCAGTGTACTTTCATCATGGCAGAAAGTTCTGCGGGGCAGAGCTGGTCTAGAAAGTGGGCTTCTGGGACAGTTAGGGCATCCACCTACTTACTTCCTTAAGTGCCAGTCTAGTCAGTCCTATGTGGAACTGAGCTTCACCCTGGTTAAGCAATGGGTCTCACGAGGCCTGGGAATTTCATCAGAGCAGGTAAGAAGCTGAGGAAAACAGCTTGTAAAACCCTTTGCCAGCAGACCTGCCCACACACAGAGGAGATGCGCATTTTCACCGAGGCTACCATGGTTGCCTCAGACACGTGGGGAAAAGCACATTTCTGGGGGTAGGGAATGCACTTCTCGTAGCTTGTTCTCCTTGAACCCTGGGTCCAAGGTCACTCGAGGGAAAATCGTCAGAATTTGTTATATGACTGTTTCTTGGGGTTACCTTCTCTATCCCCAGGGAGATTATCCGTCACTTTAAGGCGGGGAAATAACTTATGCTCTTGTATTATCCCCCCACAGCATTTCACATTCAGATGATAAACACTAGCACTTAGTCTAACTTGCATTATAATTAGTTCTGTACATGCTTCTCTTTGTTTGCTCATGAGCCTCTCAAGGGCAAGGCTAATCTTATTCCCTTTGCTGCAGCATTATTATGCAGGATGTGTAATTGTTTTTCTATATATATTCATTAGATTCAGTGGATAGGAGGATGGATGGATAGGTGGATGGATGAATGGATGGGTGGATGGATGGATGGTCAGAGGGACGGACAGACTCAGACCCACACTGATAGAAAATCCCATGTTTCAGTGATAACCTTTCTGGCAATCTATCATTTCTCATCTCAGGATTTCAGAGGAATTAAGCATTTTCTCTGAAGATGAGGAGACGTACCTTCCAAGTCAACAGTGGATAAATGAGGGAAATCTTTTCCAATGTCATCAGAGTTTTCTCCTGGGATTTCATCAGAAAATCCATTTCCTTTTTCTTCTCTCTAGAAGCAAGCCCAGCCAGGGAAAGAACAAATCAGGCTTAAAAGGAAAACAGAGCAATAGGAAAATGTCATAAGAAATTGTGTACGTGCCATGTGAAACACACAGATTCCCAGTGCATTTTGTGTTACTCTTTTGAAATCCCAATCTCGAATGTGTATTATAGACTATTGAATATTCTGTCCCCACATTCTTGTCTCTGGGGGAGAGGAGAATGAGACTGCATGTAGCACAGCAGAAAGCACGTGAGATCACAAAACCAGGCACAGGTCTGCTCTTAGCCCCCCAGCTGAGGAGGCAAGTTCATTGGGGGCACATTAATTATCTCCCAGGTGTCCGTTCATGTCCACAAGGTTGGGACACTAACGGGAAATCCAATAATGCTTATTCGGAACAACACGAGCCAGCCCTCCCTAGCATATGGCTTCGGGTGTTGGTTGCTTTTCAGTTTTATAAATCTTCTCTGATTATTAAAAAAATTCACTTTCATTATGGAAATATGGAAAGGTACACAGGAATTATAGAAAGGTATAGAGAAAACTAAAAATGCTGGAGCCCTGCTACCCTGAGTTAACTGTTGCTTTTATTTCCTTCTTGTCCATACTTCTCTACAAATATATAGAGCTGTGTCTTTTCGGGGATAATTGAATCATATCGCTCACACTTTGTTTGATTTTTATATTTAACAACACATTATTAAAAGTATATCCCCATGCCATTAAATATTTTTCAATGCAAAATGGTATATAGTAAAAAAAAAAAAAAAATCCTCCTCCTCTCCCTCCAAATGTATAGGCTACAACTTAATGTGCTATTTGGGAGGGAATTTATTGTTTTAAGTTCCTATATTAAGAAAGAAGGCTAAAAATTAGTGGCTTAAACATCTAACTTAAGAGGTTAAAAGGGGACTAACAAAATTAACAAAGTTCCGAACAGGAAATTAAACTAAAGTAATCTACAACAGAAATGCTTTTAGATTTGTCTCTTGTGGGTTTTTTTTTTTTTTTTTTTCATTCTGTGCTTGGAATCTTTTGATCCTTCTGTTTTAGATGTGTTACCTGTTGAAAGAGTGTTTAACTAGATATTTTAAATCCAGTCTGTCATTTTTGACTTTGACTGAGGCATTTAGCAGGTCTTTAGGTAAAGGAATCACTGAAATATTTTATCTTTTTATCTTATTTTGTGTTCTGTAACTGTCTCCAGATCTCTTCTCGATTTTTGCCTTCTTTGAGACTGACTTCCTTTTATTTATTCCTACCGCTTTGGAAGTCATAAATGTAATTCTCTTCTAGAGCTTCTCCAGGACTGTTAACAAGCATACTTCACTTACCATATGCTAAATTTAATTAATAAGTTTCCTTCCTTCTGCACATTCTAGTGGCCTTAGGACACTTTAATTCTGTTACCCCTTCTGATTTCTCTGCTACTGGTCCTGCATATTTCATTTGTGTTGCCATTGTTTTGTAAAGTCCACACTTTTTGGATTTATTCATACATTTGCCACTTTCTTGGCTCATTGTGCCATTTTTCATCTCAATATTTATACACAACTTGACTTGCCTCTGCTTCAAACAAGCCCTTAGAATTCCTTTTAAATCACAGTCTGTTTTTTCTTACCCCGAAGCGCCTTTACCTCACTCTTGTTTTTTGAACGGTATTTTCACTTCATGTGTGTTTTGAGGCTGGTAGCTACTTTCTCTCCTCCTATTAAAAATGTTTGCTCTGTCTTCCAACTCCCATGATTGCTATTAAGAAGTCAGTTGTAAGTTTGTCATTCCTTTGTAAGTAATCCATTTTCTCTGCCTGCTTTTTAGATGTTCCCTGGCTTTAGTGTTTTAGCCCTATCTGGTGTATGTTTCTTCTTTTCTTTCTTTTCTTTTCTCCTCTTTTGCAAAGCCTGCTTGGATTCCTTGGATGTTTAAGTCTGAGGATTGAAGTCTTTTCTCAATTCTGATCATTTCTCTTTCTCTTTCTGCACTGTGAAATAGGTAAACTGCTGGTCTGTCTTCCAGTTGTCTAATTATTTCTTCAGCTGTGCCAAACTTCTCTTATACCCTCCATTGAGGCTTACAAAAATGGTTATAATATTTTTCATTTCTAGAAATTCTAGTTGGATATTTTTTCAAAAAACGCTTGAAAATTTTTATAAATTTCTGTTCCTCGCTTATATTCTATGTAGCTTGTATGGGCTGAAATGTGTCTGCTCAAAATTAATCTATTGAAATCTTAACCCCCAGTGCCTCAGAACGTGACTGCATAAGAAATGGGGCCTTTAAAGAAATAATTAAGGTTAAATGAGATCATTGGGGTGGGTCCTAATCCAATATGACTGGTGCCCTTATCAGAAGAGATTAGGACACAGACATAACACAGTGGGAAGACCACGTGAAGACAGAGGAAAGATGACTATCTACAAGCCCAGGCAAGATGCCTCAGAAGAAATTAATCCTAGTGACGCCTTGATCTTGGACTTCTAGCCTCTAGAACTGTGAGCAAATAAATATCTGTTGTTGATGGCCCTAAAAAACTAACCTAGACCCTCAAGTTTTTTCCATAGTTTCAACTACTTGTTTTATATTCTTTGGCTGAATCCAATATCTGAAACCTCTTGGAAGCTGAATCTCCTGTCTTTTTTTTCCCCCCCCAGTGGTATTATGTTGGTATCTTTGTGAGTTCTGTGATCTGTGCTGATGATCAATGGAAATTCTTTGAGATGAATCTGAGAGGCTTCATTTTTCTTAGTATTATGAGCCTAGGGCTGCTGCCAAGCCAGTAGCCCTCCACTAATTCTCAACTTGAGCTTATTTCTTGGGACTACCCAGGTAGTGTGAATTGAGGTTGGAAAATTATATGATGGCCTTTGTGTTTATGAGTAATCAAGGCAGAGATTTTGTTCCCTTACCCAAGTTCTAAGATGGAAGAAAGGCGATATTCCTTGATGTTTAGTGTAGTGGTGGTAGGGGGGAAGAAGTTGGCATATATCTAATTCACGCCTACATTAAAGATACAACCCGTTAGGATCCCAGTTTTCTGTATGAAGATCTTCTACTAGAGTCCGTGCTTTATGAAATCCCTAGGTGTTTTCTTCTGTGGCCTGTCCACTGGAGCTTGAAAAATGCCCTCAGGATGAAAGTCAGATGTAGTGTTTCAAAGATAATTCTAGAAGGAGAAGTAATCTTTATCCCAGAGCCTCTGTCAGTTCTCCAGAAGGGTCAGGCTGGCCTGTGCCGGGAAAAGTTTAGTGTTGTTATTATCTCTATCTGCTGTCTTCATGGCCAGCTAGATGAACCTTGCCTCTTAAGAGAGCTAGGTCTAGAGGGAAACATTTTCTGGAAGTCAGTTGTGGATCTCCCAGTGATATGTGTAGAGTTCTTATCTGTGTGTTGACTGTCCTGTGTCTGAACTCTTGCTTCACCCGATCCCCAGGCTCTTTGGAGATCATGCATTCCCACCGCCATCTCTCTGATCACCTTTTCTCCTGTTTTCTACACCTTCCTTTGAAAAAGTAAATAGAAGAGCTATCTGTCTTGGAAGATATCCTGGTCCTCTTTCAGAAAGTGCTAGAAATAAAGGCGAAATTCAAAGGCATAACGTAACTCAAAGCTGTATAGAGGCAGGGCCAAAATGCTTGCAGTTGCCTCATCCCTAAAGGAGAGCCTGCCAATGCTTATCTCAGGAGGATTTTCTGTTTCAAAAGCCAGACCCAGCATAAGAAGTGGATCTCTGGCCTGGAGGTATTTTGAAGCATTCTAACATAAGGCAGGTGGCTGAAAAGTGTCTACAAACTTACCTGGCACTGCCTTTGGCTTCCCTGAAAGCAGAGTTGGCCTCAATCTCCCAGCTGCTCACTGAGCACAGGCATGGCACCCAGCACAGGATGAGTGAGGCGTACAAGCTGATGAGCTAGTGGGCCAAAGCAAAACTCGGACTGAGACACTCTCTACTCCATCTGATTATTCTATGCTTTTATATAAAACTTCCAGTGTGCTTTATGATTAGTTCTTGATTCTGTTTCTTTGGAGTTCGGTCTTATCCAGGGAAGCCATAGGAACATCATGACCCAAAGGCCTATGGCCCCTCTTACGCAGGCTCATTGCTGACCAAAGCCATTTGTGTAGGTTTAAAAAAGAGACCGGACGATGCGCACATTGACATACATAATGGCCTTCCTCATGAACTCTTGTTGCCAGACCGCCTTAGACAACCCCAGGTAATCACAGGAGACACTAAGCACATTTTCAAATTCAAAGTCAAGTCTACAAAGGGCTAGAGTCTGGGTATTCTCCTTGGACAAGAGCAGAAGTCAGCCATCCCCCTTTTATTACCAACCCCACGTGCCCCGTGTTTTCAACAGAATAAATCAGGCCAATCAACTCTACTTGTTTAATGGAAAGTCAAAGGCATAGAGGGTGAATATTACTTAGGATATGAAAGATCAGCTAGTACTCAGGAAATGTGTCAGCTGAGAGAATTCTTTTTGTCTTCATGAAAGTGGTCACTTGGAAATCAAGCTTAAGTTGTATATGAGCCTCATGAGTCTAGAAAAGTTTTCAAGTACTCTTCAATAAATTAAGTACTGATACATCTGATAACAGATGGTGGGATAAAATGCTGTATGTCTCTTTCCGTTTCTGGAACACACCCAAAATAATGTCTACAAATCCAAACCATTCTGAAGGATACCTGGAACTGAGTAGCAAGAGCAAAGACTACTGACAATCAGACGAGTGCCTGGCACTCAGCAAATATTGACTCTCCAGATCCAAAGCAGGATGCTACCGTCTCTGAAAGGAAGTGAAAGAACTCTATAAAACCCAACCAACAGTGCTATACATGGTACCATTAAATTTAAATTCCTGGAGAGAACGCAGAAGAAAGAAAGCGCATTTCTATAGTGGTGTTCTAAAGTTTGCCACGTCAGAGTGGCAGGGCTGTGTGGGTGTCCTGGGATGGAACCCTAGGCCAAGCTACCTGTGCCTTCTAAGACCACCCCCCCAGCCCTGCTCACTGCAAAAGGGAAAGCCAAAACCTTAAAATAGGATGGTATTCAGAGCAGAGCCCATTACATTTTGTGCAGAAAACCTAGACAATGGTAATTATAAATAAATGTTTAAAGCTATGCTTCATAACCTAAGGATGTGATTAAAGCAGTGCTTAGCGGAAAATTTTTAGGCTTAAGCACTTAGCATTACCAAATAAAAGATAATCAAAATAATGCATTCGTTACTCAGCTCAAGAAGTTTGAAAAAGAACACAAGGGAATTACAGAAATCAAAAGGAAGAAATGAATAATGATGAGAGTTGAAACGGATACATTTTTCAAAATTAGATATTCGGCAGGAAAAAAATGAATCCAAGATATAATGCTTTTTAAACAAAATAGAAAAACCCTTCATATCCCCTTTCCCCCAAAAAGAGGTACAAAATACAAGCACGGAAAATTAGAAAGGAGAATCTCCGTCCAAAGATGGAGAAAATTAAAAGAAAATTCCATGTTCAAGTCTACGCATACAAATGTGAATACTAAGGAGTTAGCGTGTACGAAGCCGAGGCACTGTCTGGCTGCCAGGCCCAGATAATTTCACAGAAGAATTATTTTAAATCTCTAAGAAACAGATCATTCTAATGCTTTAAGAACTTTTCTAGGGTAAGGAAAATAAGTGCTTCCAACGTTTTCTTTTAAAACCAGAAGAGTGGGGCGCCTGAGTGGCTCAGTCGGTTAAGCGTCTGCCTTGGGCTCAGGTCATGATCCCAGGGTCCTGGGATCGAGCCCCGCATCGGGCTCCCTGCTCTGCGGGAAGCCTGCTTCTCCCTCTCCCACTCCCCTGCTTGTGTTCCCTCTCTCACTGTGTCTCTCTCTGTCAAATAAATAAATAAAATCTTTAAAAAAAAAAACCAGAAGAGCGCTGGCACCAAAACTTGGTGGTGATGATGTAGCATGCACACACAGACCAGTGTTCCTAATAAATCTAACACAAAAATCTTAAATAAAACACCAGTATGTTAGTTGGGATTTTCTTTTTTGCAACTGACATACTTTTGAACGTCTCCCTGACCGGGGGTGGGGGCGGGGGGAAGGCAGCCCCATTGCCAAAGAAGGAAACCATTAAACTGTCTCAACAATACAGAAGGGCACTGTGAGAAAAGCGACTTTCGAGCCTGGCCTTTGGATCAAAGTTGGTGTTCAAAGCACTAGGTGAAAAGAATATTGAAATAGCATCACGAGGTGGCCGGCAGGTAGCTGGGTCTTCCCAGCCATAGAAAAGCTGGGGACAGGGGGCGGAGCAAGATGGCGGAGGAGTAGGAGACCTGGATTTCGTCTCCTCTCAGGAATTCAGCTGGATAGGGATCAAACCATTCTGAACACCTACAAACCCAACAGGAGATCAAAGAAAAGAAGAGCAACAACTTTCTGAACAGAAAAGCGACCACTTTCTGGAAGGTAGGACGTGCGGAGAAGTGAATCCGAGGCGATATTCGGGAGGATAGACGGCGGGGGAGGGGCCTCCGTCGGCCGCTTCTGGCAAGTGATAGAGCCGCGGAGCACAAAATCGGAACTTTTAAAAGTCTGCTCCGCCGAGGGACGTCACTCTGGTGGCTAAGCGGGGGGTGGAACCCTCCGGGACAGTGTGGTCTCAGGACCCTCGGGGTCACAGAAGGACCGGGGGTGCCTGAGGGCGGCAGAGCTCCCAGGTATCGGAGCAGGGAAGCCGGCTGCAGAGGTGGAGCCCAGGCGCGGGCTCTCAGCTCGGGGTTGCCATAAACTGTGATCCGCGGCACAGCCGGGCCACTGCTCCTCCAGCAGGGACCCAACAAGCAGCAGATCCGGGGAGACTCACCTTCCTCCCCCGGGAGGAGCCGCGTGGGAGGGCACCGCAGGGATCTGCTGGGTTTGGAGACTCCAGACCGGGTCGGGTGCCAGAGATAGAAACGCGCGGTCACAGGCCGGTTGAGCATGGAGTGCAGCCGGAGACCGGGGAGACGGGAGTGACTGACGGCTTTTCTCTGGGGGCTCACTGAGGAGCGGGCCCGAGTTCTCGGCTCCTCCGGGGCGGAGATTGGGAGGCCGCCATTTTCACTCTCCGCCTCCAAAGCTGTACGGAAAGCTCGCAGGGAACAAAAGCCCCGGAGAGCAAACCCGAGCAGATGACTTAGCCGGAAGGGGGCAAGGGCGGGGCAATTCCGCCTCCGGCAGAGACATTTGGAAACCACGGCAACAGGCCCCTCCCCAGAAGATCAGCGAGAACAGCCAGCCAAGGCCAAGTTTACCGATCAATGAGAACGGCAGAACTCCAGCGCTAGGGGAATACTGCACATAGAATTCACGGCTTTTTTACCATGATTCCTTAGTCTTTTAAAGTTAATTTTTTTTTTTAACTGTCTTTTTGTCTTTTTATTTCTTTTTGAATTTTTCTTTTTCCCTTTTTCAAACAACATCTTATCAATCCCTTTTTTTAAAAAAAAAATTTTTATTTTTCATTTTTAGAGTCATATTCTATCCCTTCATAGTAGTTACCCATATTTTTGGCTTATATATATAAGTTGTTCTCTCTTTAAAATTTTGAGATAGTTTCTTCTAACAGATTAAAATATACCCTAAATCTCTAGTATATGGTGTTTTCTATTCCCCTGCCTGATCACATCCTCTCTCTTTTTTTTTTCTTTTTTTAAATCTTCTTCTTTCTTTTTCAAACAACTTCTTATCAATTCCTTTTATAAAATTTTTTATAATTTCCATTTTTACAGTCATTTTCCATCCCTTCATCATATCAACCCTTATTTTTGTACATATATCTTTTTCTTTCTTTAAAATTTTGGGAGACACTTTCTTCTAAAAGACCAAAACACACCCCAAATCTAGTGTGTGGCACTGATCTATATACCATATAGATCATATTTGATCACATTCTGGTATTTCTTTTGTTGTTGTTGTTTTGTTTTGTTTGTTTTTGTTTTTATCTTTATCTTTTTCTTTTTTTTTCTTTTTCTTTTTTCTCTCTTTCCCCTTCTTATCCCACTGCTTCAGGTCTTTTCTGATTTGTTTAGAGTATATTTTCTGGGGACGTGGTTACTCTGCTAGCATTTTGTTCTCTCATTAATCTATTCTCCTCTGCACAAAATGACGAGACGGAAAAAATCACCTCAACAAAAAGAACAAGAGGCAGTACCGACTGCCAGGGACCTACTCAATACGGACATTAGTACGATGTCAGATCTAGAGTTCAGAATCATCACTTTAAAGATACTAGCTGGGCTTGAAAAAAATATGGAAGTTATTAGAGAAACTCTTTCTGGAGAAGTAAAAGAGCTAAAATCCAACCAAGTAGAAATCAAAAAGGCTATTAATGAGGTGCAATCAAAATTGGGGGCGCTAACTGCTAGAATAAATGAGGCAGAAGAGAGAATCAGTAATATAGAAGATGAAATGCTGGAAAATAAAGAAGCTGAGAAAAAGAGAGATAAACAACTACTGGATCATGAGGGCAGAATTCGAGAGATAAG
>NW_023270320.1:14778943-14808382 GCF_011800145.1 Mirounga leonina | reverse complement strand
ATTCTCAATGGGGAAAAACTGAGAGCTTTCCCCCTAAGGTCAGGAACGCGGCAGGGATGTCCACTATCACCACTGCTATTCAACATAGTATTGGAAGTCCTAGCCACAGCAATCAGACAACAAAAAGAAATCAAAGGCATCCAAATTGGCAAAGAAGAAGTCAAACTCTCACTCTTTGCAGATGATATGATACTTTATGTGGAAAACCCAAAAGACTCCACCCCAAAACTGCTAGAACTCATACAGGAATTCAGTAAAGTGGCAGGATATAAAATCAATGCACAGAAGTCAGTGGCATTCCTATACACCAACAACAAGACAGAAGAAAGAGAAATTAAGGAGTCGATCCCATTTACAATTGCACCCAAAACCATAAGATACCTAGGAATAAATCTAACCAAAGAGACAAAGGATCTTTACTCAGAAAACTATAAAATACTCATGAAAGAAATTGAGGAAGACACAAAGAAATGGAAAAACGTTCCATGCTCATGGATTGGAAGAACAAATATTGTGAAGATGTCAATGCTACCTAGAGCAATCTACACATTCAATGCAATCCCCATCAAAATACCATCCACTTTTTTCAAAGAAATGGAACAAATAATCCTAAAATTTGTATGGAACCAGAAAAGACCCCGCATAGCCAGAGGAATATTGAAAAAGAAAAGCAAAGCCGGTGGCATCACAATTCCGGACTTCAAGCTCTATTACAAAGCTGTCATCATCAAGACAGCATGGTACTGGCACAAAAACAGACACATAGATCAATGGAACAGAATAGAGAGCCCAGAAATGGACCCTCAACTCTATGGTCAACTAATCTTCGACAAAGCAGGAAAGAATGTCCAATGGAACAAAGACAGTCTCTTCAACAAATGGTGTTGGGAAAATTGGATAGACACATGCAGAAGAATGAAACTGGACCACTTCCTTACACCACACACAAAAATAGACTCCAAATGGCTGAAAGACCTCAATGTGAGACAGGAGTCCATCAAAATCCTAAAGGAGAACACAGGCAACAACCTCTTTGACCTCAGCCGAAGCAACTTCTTCCTAGAAACATCGCCAAAGGCAAGGGAAGCAAGGGCAAAAATGAACTATTGGGACTTCATCAAGATAAAAAGCTTTTGCAAAGCAAAGGAAACAGTTAAGAAAACCAAAAGACAACCGACAGAATGGGAGAAGATATTTGCAAATGACATATCAGATAAAGGGCTAGTATCCAAAATCTATAAAGAACTCATCAAACTCAACACCCAAAGAACAAAGAATCCAATTAAGAAATGGGCAGAAGACATGAACAGACATTTTTCCAAAGAAGACATCCAAATGGCCAACAGACACATGAAAAAGTGCTCAATATCGCTCGGCATCAGGGAAATCCAAATCAAAACCTCAATGAGGTATCACCTCACACCAGTCAGAATGGCTAAAATTAACAAGTCAGGAAACGACAGATGTTGGCGGGGATGCGGAGAAAGGGGAACCCTCCTACACTGTTGGTGGGAATGCAAACTGGTGCAGCCACTCTGGAAAACTGTATGGAGGTTCCTCAAAAAGTTGAAAATAGAGCTACCATATGATCCAGCAATTGCACTACTGGGTATTTACCCCAAAGATACAAAAGTAGGGATCCGAAGGGGTACGTGCACCCCGATGTTTATAGCAGCAATGTCCACAATAGCCAAACTGTGGAAAGAGCCAAGATGTCCATCGACAGATGAATGGATAAAGAAGATGTGGTATATATATACAATGGAATATTATGCAGCCATCAAAAGGAATGAGATATTGCCATTTGCAACAACGTGGATGGAACTGGAGGGTATTATGTTGAGTGAAATAAGTCAAACAGAGAAAGACATGTATCATATGATCTCACTGATATGAGGAATTCTTAATCGCAGGAAACAAACTGAGTGTTGTTGGAGTGGGGGGTGGGGTGGGAGGGATGGGGTGACTGGGTGATAGACGCTGGGGAGTGTATGTGCTCTGGTAAGCGCTGTGAATTGTGCAAGACTGTTGAATCTCAGATCTGTACCTCTGAAACAAATAATGCAATATATGTTAAGAAAAAAAAAAAGAAGAAGAAGAAGAAGAAGGTAGCAGGAGGGGAAGAATGAAGCGGGGGAAATCGGAGGGGTAGACGAACCATGAGAGACGATGGACTCTGAAAAACAAACAGGGTTCTAGAGGGGAGGGGGGTGGGAGGATGGGTTAGCCTGGTGGTGGGTATTTAGGAGGGCACATTCTGCATGGAGCACTGGGTGTTGTGCACAAACAATGAATCATGGAACACATCATCTAAAACTAATGTTGTAATGTAAGGGGATTAACATAAGAATAAAAAAATTAAAAAAAAAAAAAAAAAAAAAAAAAGAAAAGCTGGGGACAGAGATGGCTCACAAACCCAGACATTGACTCTGTTTTCTCCAATCAAGTAGACATTTCTTTTGTGACGGGAAATATTCTGCTTAGGTAAATTCTTCCGAAATGATGATGTGAGCCTTGGTACCCTTCTACTTCCCGTCTGAGATGCCAGAAGGCTCCGAAGGGGGCCACCGAGGAGCCTACCCCGGTGGAGAGAGAAGCAGAACGTGAGCTCTGAGGACGGGGGAAGGGGGGAGGGATTCTTCAGAAGACTAGAGATAAGGTTTGTGAGAGGGAAGTAAAGAAAGACACAGCAGTTAAGAAGAAACTCAGTCGTGACCGGTGGTCGCTGACAAGGCCTACACGAGTAGGAGATTAGAGCCGACGTCATTAAATGGTTTCGGTGGACTCGTGGCGGACTGTCCTCTGTTTAATCCTCTTAGGCAAACAGGCCCGTCTCACCAGGCCTTGGACAGAGGCTCACACCAATTCTGCCCTGAAATGCCGGCTGGCTTTGGAAATGAGGTATTCTGTGAGCGCTGAGAGGAAGTACATGAGCCGGTCTGTGAGGTGTGGGAAGCCAATTTGTAACGGCCCAAGTCTTCTATATAACTCCAGCCAAGCAGAAAGTGACGTAGGGAAACAAATCTGCAAGACAAGTATTCAGTGAAGCTTCACAGGAGCCAAGAGAGTGACAACCACACCCCTTACCTTCACTCTGACTCTGCCTGGTGGACCCGGCCCCTGCGGGGATGTAGGGCAGAAGTCGCTCTAGCACAAGACCCGTGGGATTCGAGATTGAAATTGGCCTTTTGAGGGAACAGGGCCAGAAAGCTAGAAGCCCCCAGAGACACTTGAAACTGGTCTTTTCCTTTCCAGAGGGATTCCTGTCTCAGCTCAGCAAGCCACGTCATATGTCAGAGTATGGGTTGAAAGTCAGTCTGGGTCTGTGACAAGGCTGTCAAGTGGTAAGAGTATGTGGAGAGCTTCCTTTGAGTCATTTCCTTCCTAACTAGTTGTAAAAAGAAGGGACAAAGGTCAGCTTTTAATTCTGTTGAGATCTCAGAAATTCTGAGATCGGTTTCTTCTTCAATGAGTGTGGGCTTATTGTTCAACCTAGATGCAAGTTTCTGTTTTAGATTTGCCACCCGAAAAGGTATAAAACAGTGCTACCCAAAAGAAAGAGAAGGCCTCAAAAGGAGTTTTAAAGTTTTCGAGTAGCCACATTAAGAGGTAAAAGGATATGAACTTTGGGTGATAATGAAGTCATTGCGGGTTCATCAGCTGTAACAAATGGACCATTCTGGTGCGGGATGTCCATAGTGGGGGAAGCGGCAGTGTGCGGGGACAGGGGTTAGACAGGAACTCTCGGTACTTTCTGCTCAATTTCCCTGCGAGCCTAAAACTGCTCTAAAATACAAAGCTTATTCTCTAAAAAGTAAAAGGAAATGGAGAAGTTAATGTTAATACTCTATTTTATTTCACCAAAATATTATCACTTCAACATGTAATTGACATAAAATCATCCTAATGAGTTATTTCACATTACACTTTCTTTTATTTTTATTTATTTTAAAGATTTTATTTATTTATTTGACAGAGAGAGACACAGCGAGAGAGGGAACACAAGCAGGGGGAGTGGGAGAGGGAGAAGCAGGCTTCCCGCAGAGCAGGGAGCCCAATGCGGGGCTCGATCCCAGGACCCTGGGATCATGACCTGAGCTGAAGGCAGATGCTTAACGACTGAGCCACCCAGGCGCCCCTCACATTACACTTTCATCTGAAGTCTTTGAATTCAGCACATCTCAATTCTGAGTAGCCACCCATAGCTGGTGGCAGCCATATTAGACAATGCCAGATTGGCTATAAGGGATTACGTCCCACGGTGCCTGTCCTCCGGGAGCTTATACACGTGATCCTTATCCCCTATACAGTGAAGAGGCATGGGGGCGGGGAATAGGGGGAGATGACCTGTTAGGACCCCCCTGGAGAGAGACGGGAGCTTCTCTAGAGTTTAGGGCCAAGTACTAGTACCAGGGAGCTTTTACAAAGCTCTCTCTTCTCTTCTCAGGTTCTGGATAACTAACAACTTTGCCACCCAACCAAACCAATCAGAGCTAATCCGTGATGGCTTGACAAAACAGATTCCACAGCAGCCATTGGGCCAACCCGAATTCACATACTTCCTCTTGTAGTATTCGCAAGATCTCCATTTGGCACGGATTTAGGGGGACGGCCCCAGGTAGGAAAAGAATGACGCTCTGGGTCATCTCTGTAACTGACTTGCTCAAGGATACTGTGAACACCCAACCAGGACCCACACCAGTAGTGGGCTGCCTTGGGCCCACCACTGTGGACAGTCCTAAAGAGAGGTTTGGCTGACACCTCCACAGTATAGGGGTGGAACTTCTTACAGTGCCTCAGTGATTCACATCCAGCCAGCCCTCCATGAGGAGGCTGCCCCTGGCACACCCGAGCAGGCCTGGCTCCAGCGCCTGAGTTTGTCCATCATCGGCCGCCCATTCGTCCTCCAGACCCGCTCATCCCCAGCTCCCTTCAGATGCTCTTGTCTGGCTCACTGGCCTTAACTTCTTGCTCATCTCTGCTTTCCCGATTCTGCAGTCTCCCAAGTGTGGGCACGAGTTCCTCTCCACCAGAAGGACCCTGGTGAGCCCTCCCCAGCAAGACTTCCTGGGCCTCCCCTGCCTCCTCTCCCCGCTCTCTGGAGACTCTCCTCCATTCGGGTGCAGCGAAGCCCAGGGCTCACCCCTGGCCCAAGGTCCTGGGCAGGCAGGGCCTCTCTGCTCCTGGCATCTACTGTATTTCTAGCTCCCGCGACCTCTTCTCAAATCTCCCTGAGCTGTCACCTCTTCCATACCTAAGCTAATGTGCTACTTTCAGAACATTCCACCTGTATATTGGCCAGTTCCCAAAAGTCAGGGCCGGACGTGCGTTATCAACGCTCTTTCTTTCTCTCAGTGGTGATATTACACACACCCCTACATCACAAGAATGTTTCTGTCTGTGGGAGCCGGAAAGCGTATCAGACCACTGTGTGATGACTTTCCTTGTACCTTATGTCCCCCTGCTGCCAACAAATTAATGGGGATAAATACTCCCCAGAGGATTTTCAACTATTACCCGAATGGCCTTCTCTCTGCGGTAATTTTCTTGTTCTCTAATATCAAAAGCTCCACTGCTTTTGAATTCAAAGGGGCGACCTGTACTGAGATCTGTGATATAAAGAGTTTCCAGCCTGCAAAGTGCGTTTAATTCTTTCATTCCTCCTTCTTGAGAGTGTTCGGTCTCCTGGAAGAGGTCCGAGTTAGTGAGTTGCATAGCTCCCGAGGCGGCTGGGTTTGGCCTGTACCCCCTGCTCTTTCTAGCACATCAGCAGAGAGACAGCCCGTTCTCCTTGAGGATCGCTCTGTGGTCAGGCTGGCGGCCAGCTTGCCACCACGAACGCGTCCCATTCTTCCTCGTGGCCATCATATGCTCAAGCGTCTCCTTGACTAGAGCAAGTGACTTCCTCATGTTTAGCTTGGGTTGCAAACCTGTTAGTAAAATAAGACGGGGCCATACCAGACTGTCACTTGACAGATCTTGTGAGCAGCCCTTTGAAAGCAAACCAAGGCCAACCCTCAAGCAGAAAGCCAGTGCAGATGCCACGGTGGAATTCTACCCAACCGAGTCAGAGCTTAGCAGGTCCACACCGCGTGCTGTCTTTACCACATCCTGGAGCACATTTTGTGGTTGGGTCCCCTTGGAGGCGAGGGATGGAGAGAAACTGATGTGTGCACAGGCATGAATGGGGTTGTGCAGATGTATCTGTGCTCCCCAAGGTATGTGTTCTATCAGGATTTCTTGAGCATGAACCCAAGGGGAAGGTAAAGAGTTCTACTGTTTGTTGCCTGCAGTCCATAAAAATCCACTGGTTTAGGCATCAGTTTTTGCTCACCTCCAACTAAAGAAACATTTTAAAATGGAAGTCCTGAGACCTCTCTATTGTTCTGAATCAGATGATTGTCGGGCTGAAATGCCCCAGCCTTCCACTAGGGGGGAGTCTAACGCAGCGCAGGCGCTAGGAGGAGGGAGCGCCAAGAGACTGAACTGGAAAGAAATTGAATTTGTGTGTGTGTGTGTGTGTGTGTGTGTGTCTTCTAACTGGAAACACAACTCTTCTCTATATGCTGGCTTCGATATGATTTTGTGGCTAGATTTAATTTTGGTGCTGTCAGAGTGAATGTTACCGCTCCCTTTTCTTGTAATCTGAAAAACTCAAAACACTCTCTGCATCACTGGCTTGTTTTGTTGTTGTTTGGTTGTTTTTTTTTTTTTCTTTTTCCCTGTTTCTACTATCAAATAATACATATAATCTCCTCTTCTTTCTGGCACCACACAGAGGCAAACAAATGGGTGGGCTCATTCCTCCTGAACGTTAGCTAGCTCGCCCTCAATTTCAAGAGAGCCCAGGGTCTGCCCGGGCTCTCAGGAAATTGTGGCTTCTCGTTCAGTTTGACCAGCCACGTACAGCTAAGCCTACTCAAAGCCAAATTTACTTTGCACATTTATCACCTTCCCTGTGTTAAATATAGTTAGGAAGAAATGGGGTCACCCTTGGTTTTTGAGTATTTTTTTTTAACTGGGTGAAAACCAGTGAGTAACATGCATCTGTTTCTAGGACAGTGAAATGCTCTATTCCAATGGTAGGAGGTATAAAAGTAGGGAAAGAGCCTCACTCTGGAGCCAGAAGTTGTGTTTGAATCCTTATAATTGGTCCAAGGTTCTCAGTCTAACATAACCCCTCTGGCTTCCATTTTCAACAACTGAATAGGGATGATAATGACCATGTCCCGGGATCTTTAGGAGGATGATAAAGGTATTCATGTGAAAAGACATAGCACGGTGACTGGCACATAGTAGGTGTTCAATCCCTTACTTTCCCCCCTTCCTCAAGAAGCCTCTTTGCCATGTGGTCAGTTTTAAAGACAATCTCTCCCTGATGTAATTTTCCCTTTAATGGCCTGTTCTCTTGATCAGTGTGAGATAAGGTTGTTCTTGCACAGAGAAATGGGGAGCGGGCAAATTGATAAGAGAAAGCCATCTGTTAGGAACAGAGAGTATGCTGTAGTTGTAATCGAAATGGATTAAAACAGCTTCTCAAACGAGGTGGCCAACAGTATGCTCGGCCAGAGCCCCGACTGCATTTCTGCCCGCCTGTTTCTGGGCGTGCTCCAGAGCCTGGCACCGTCCCCTGCAGTAGGGCCTTCATCCTCTCTCGATTCTTTGACTTCGACCTCATTCCAAGATGACAGACGTGCCAGGGCTTTGGTAGAAGGTATTAAATTGAGTCTACTTCCACAGAACTAAATTATAATTTTGCATGTTCTTTTGGAAGCTCCCAGGCTTTGGTAAACGACTCCGTGGACATCTCCATCCAACATTTCTCCACCCTCAGTGTCCTGGTTTACAGGCTACGAAATCCCAACAACAAGATACGTTCACGTTTCAGCTTTATTTCACTCTGCCTCCTTGGCATCCCAGTTGGTACAAGGTACACACTCCAAGGGAAATGCATTGCTGAGCCTGGTTAGGTTGCCTATAGCTTTATTACCTCAGTTTAGCTACATTTGGGATAAATAGGTGTTTGGGGGGATCAGCTTGGGAACCTTGCCATTATGTATAATTTCGTAGCTATGGGTTGTGAGGCCCAATTTCTAAATGACCAGCGTACCAACTTACTCTCAGAATTTACCTGCTTCTAAATTGGGAACAGCGGGTTCTTTTGTCAATGGCAGGAACCAGAACTATGATTCAGATAAGTAAGAGCATCTCTAAATGACAGGAGAACCCCCAGGAAACGTCATCTGTAAGAAGGGCCTATGTGCCTCAGGAAGACAAGCAAGGACACACTTTGGTTCTTAGATCATGAGTCAAGGTCAGAGAGCAAGGTGATGGAAGAATGGATACTGTACTTCAGGCCAGCCCCAGAGATCAATGTCCACATCTTAGAGAGAAAGAGAAGGAAAAAACAGAAAATGCTCATAGCCCTTGCTTTCCTCACCAGAGGCGGTGCTGTAACAGGGATAGGAGTCCTCCCGGTGCGGGGGGCAGAGTAGAGCCGGTGACATCAGCAGCCCCTGGGACCCCAGCCTCCATGCACCCATGTGAGGTGTTGCCACAGTGAGCTGCAACAGGAAAGAGTGCAGGCGTCATTCTTAGAGTCATCAGGAAAGACCAGGGAGCACAGGGTGACACTGAGGACTTCGGTAACGATGGGAAAGGATGTGAGGCATCTGGAAATGCCAGATAAGTGTTTGTGAGGGTTGCTGGGACCATAGATTTTTACCTACAAACTGCTGTGGACTAGGAAACAATTTTACATTAAAAACAAGTGTGTAGGGGCGCCTGGGTGGCTCAGTCGGTTAAGCGGCTGCCTTCAGCTCAGGTCATGATCTCAGGGTCCTGGGATCGAGCCCTGCGTCGGGCTCCCTGCTCAGCTGGGAGCCTGCTTCTCCCTCTCCCACTCCCCCTGCTTGTGCTCTCTCTCTTTCAAATAAATAAATAAAATCTTTCAAAAAAACAACAAAACAACACAAAAGCAACTGTGTATATGTATAGTATATATCCATATATGAGTGTTACATGTGTCACATGTATATATACTGACAAATATACCTATATGTATTAATTATACACATATACACATACACATATATGTGACCCTTGAACAACATGGGTTTGAGCTCCACGGGGCTGCTTATGTGAGGATTTTTTTTGATAAACACATCCACTACTACAAATGTATTTTCTCTTTCTTATGGTCGTCTTTTTTTTTTTTTAAGATTTATTTATTTATTTTAGAGAGTGGGGAGGCAGAAGGAGAGGAGAGAAACTGAAGCAGGCTCTGCACTGAGCATGGAGCCCAAGGTAGGACTTGAACTCATGATCCCGAGATCACCTCTCGAACCAAAACCAAGAGTCGGATACTTAACCGACTAAGCCACTCAGGCACCCCTCTTATGGTTGTCTTAATAACATTTTCTTTTCTCTAGCTTTATTGTAAGAATTCAATGTATAATACATATACAAAATATGTGTTAGTTGACTGTTAATGTTATTGGTGAGGCTTTCCATCAACAGAAAGCTATTGGTAGTTAAATTTTGGGGGGGTCAAAAGTTATGTGTGGATTGTTGACTGCATGAGGGTCAGAGCCCCTGCTGTGTTGTTCAAGCGTTAACTGTATATACGTACATATACCCACTCACATATCCATGACATAGCTGGTGGTAGTTGGACACCAACATTGAGGAGCCCAGCAAATAAGAAAAGAAAAAGCATGCAAGATCATCAGGAGCAAAGGAGGGGGCGGGCCCAGACAACTCAGTCCACCACAACGTGCCTTGTCCTTGGCATTCTTCCCCACCTCCTGAGTCCTCCCTTCTTTGTCCCCCTTCCTTCAGCTCTTGACTCCAGGTTTCCCACGGAAGCTGCCTCTTGCCTGGGCATTCTTCCGATTTCGCATCTCTCATTGCTTACCCTGGTGTCTGACCCAGTCTCAGTGGGTATTTTGTATATGTATTATACATTGAGTTCTTACAATAAAGAACGAGACTTGACCTCAATCTCATGCCTTATATAACAATTAACGTCACAGGAAACCAGGGATTTACATGTAAAACTGGAACTATATAGTACATTTAAACAGATTTAAATGTAAGAGTAAAACCATAAAACTTTAGAACACATTGGATAAAATCTTCAGGACCGAGGGCTAGATGAAAGGTTATTAGCCATGACACCAGAAGCTTCATCCATAAAAGAAAAAGTACATTGGACCTCAATCAAAATGGAAAGACTCTGTGCTATGAAAGATCCAGTTAAGAGAAAGAAAAGGCAACCTACACCCTGGGAGAAAATACTTGCAAAGCACATACCTAACAAAGGACTGGGCCTCGAATACATAAAGAACTCTGAAACTCAACAGTAATAAAACCCAACAAAATCCAATCATAAAATGAGCAAAAGACATGAACAGACATTTCACCAAAAAGGAGATACAGATGAATAATAAGCACATGAAAAAGACGTTCAACCTCATTAGCCATTAGGGAATTGCTAATGAAAGTTACAAGGAGATGTCACTGCATACCTATCAGGAGAGCTAAAATAAAAAACAAAAATGTTGGAGAAAGTGCAGAGAAACTGGATCTCTCATGTTTCCCTTGTGAGCATAGAAAATGGTACACTGGCCATTTCTTTTATAATTAAACACGCAACTGTCATACGACCAAACAATTATATTTGGGGGCATTTATCTTGGAGAAATGAAAATTTATGTTTGTACAAAACCCTGTACACAAATGATCATAGCAACTGTACTCCCATCCCCAAACTGGGAACAACCCAAATATTTTTAACTGGGTGAATGGCCAAATAAACTGTGGCACATCGCTCCCATGGACTATTAATTACTCAGCAATCTAAGGGAGTAAACTATTGCTACATGTAACAACCAGGACCAAACTTAAGAGGATTATGCTGAGTGAAAAAAGTCAATCTCAAAGGTTACATGCTGTGTGATTCCATTTATATAACATTGTTCAAATGACAAAATTACAAAGATGAAGAGCAGATCAGTGGCTTCCAGAGGAAAGATGCGGGGAGGGGTATGAATACAAAGGGATCACATAAGGGAATCCCCTTGTGGTGAGGGAATGGTTCTGTATCTTGATTGTGGTCACGGTTACACGAATCTATACGTGTAATAAAATTGCATAGAACTAGATACACACAAATAAATGCATGTAAAAAAGGCAGAAAAGTGAATGAGGCCTCCAGGCCAGTCAATAACAGTGTACCAATGTCAATTTCCTGGTTGACATTGTACTCCAGCCATATAAATGTATTCATGAGGGGAATTGGGTGAAGGATACATGGCACTATTTTTACCGTTTTGAAACTTCCTGTAAATCTACAATTCTTTCAAAATAGAAAGTTTTTTAAAAAAAGGATTTCGAGGGGTAGACGAACCATGAGAGACGATGGACTCTGAAAAACAAACTGAGGGTTCTAGAGGGGAGGGGGGTGGGAGGATGGGTTAGCCTGGTGGTGGGTATTGAGGAGGGCACATTCTGCATGGAGCACTGGGTGTTATGCACAAACAATGAATCATGGAACACTACATCTAAAACTAATGATGTAATGTATGGGGATTAACATAAGAATAAAAAAAAAAAGGACACTTTCAAAAAAAAAAAAAAAAGGATTTCAAGGGCACCTGGGTGGCTCAGTTGGTTAAGCGACTGCTTTCGGCTTAGGTCATGATCCTGGAGTCCCGGGATTGAGTCCCGCGTTGGGCTCCCTGCTCGGCGGGGAGTCTGCTTCTCCCTCTGACCCTCCCCCCTCTCATGTGCTTGCTCTCTCTCATTCTCTCTCTCTCAAATAAATAAATAAAATCTTAAAAAAAAAAAAAAAAAGGATTTCAAATGTCCAAGACAGGGTTTTAACCATGAGACCCTATGTTCCTGGGGCTTTGGGTAGGATTAGTGTTCTCTGGAACAGGTGCTGGGAAATGCAGGTCACAGAAACCCTCTTCTGAACCAGCTATCACTGTCCTCATTGTTCCCACAGGGAGAGTGAGAAAGAGAGAGAGAGAGAGAGAACAGACCCGACAGTCTTCACCTCCATCAGTGCCCAAGCTCGTCCAAAGTCCTGCCTTACAGAGTTGGTTTTGTTTGAGAGGGTTTTCCAGAAAAGTTGTGCTTTGATTCATCTCTACTGCGTGTTTCTCTGTGTGTGTGCAGGCGCTTTGGCTGAGCCTATCCTATCAAGCTTCTGCCCCAGTACACGTCGGTCTTTGACAAGTGCCATGCCTCATTCTCAGAACCTGATGGAGTTTGACACAGGCGGCAGGTCAGGATCATGACAACCAAGAGTTGGGAGGAAACGGATTCATTGTTGTAATAAGTGCCTCCTCTCAGAAGGTATTCTAACATGAACAGCAACCATGAGCGGATCTGAAGGATAGAAATTGTTTCTGGTGCTGCAGATCGGCAGTGTGTCCACATTGGGGTTGATATCTTTATCATAAAGGATGCACAGCCCAGAGCAATGGTTCTGAAACCTCCGTGGCCAGAACAATCACCTGAAGAGGTGGAGTTACTGCTCTATCCCATCAGATTTGAAGGGGAGGGACCTCACCAGGTGATACTGATGTGGGCGATTTGGGGAACATACTGGCTTCCACAGTATCACTTTGTGAAAAATCAACGTAGTTGACGGCATTGTTATTTTCAATTCACAGAACATGAAGTATTTAATAACTTCTACCCACTCACACTAGCACATATATTTACCACATGCTTTTTTTTTTTAAGATTTATTTATTTTCAAGAGTGGGGGTGGGGTGGGGTACGGGGCAAAGAGAGAAGGAGAGAGAGTCTTAAGCAGCCTCCTGCTGAGCGCGGAGCCCTACTTGCGGCTCAATCCCATGACCTGAGATCATGACCTGAGCTGAAGGCAAGAGTCAGGCGCTTAACTGACTGAGCCACCCAGGCACCCCTACCACAGGCTTTTTTAAATTTCCTTGCACATCACTCAGAAACAAACCAATATGTGTGTGTGTGTGTGTGTAGAAAAATAAAGCATAATTATCACTCCCAACTTGATGGAACCTCATCAGCATTTGTGATATTTCCAGAGTTGTGGGAAATAAATTTTTGTTTTGTTTTGTTAGCTTTGTTTAATCATGGTCAAGGAATCATCAGAGACAGTTTGAACATTACCTTTATGAGCTCTGCAAAAGCCTTTGTGAATGCTCTTGAAAGCTATTTTTTTAATTGACCAAAAAGAAATCCTAACAAATGAGTCTGGTGAACTTGGTAACTCTTGCTACTGGACATTCCAGCTTATCTTTAGAAGCCCCACTGGAGCCTTAAAGAAAAGACAGCAGACCTTTACGAAAATGGGACAAAGGCTCACTTAGTGATTCGAGGTAATATAACAGAGATGTCCCAGTAATATACACTCCCTGAGTGCCCAGATGCTTTGCTGTGAGGTTCCTTCACCAGACAATGGTGATCTATTTCTCCCTTGTGTTTCCCAAAGTGATTATAACCAATACAGCAGAATCTAACGAAAGTATCAGAGGATTTCTTAGCCTTTCCAACCACACTTCCCAACAAGAAGGTTTCTGAGTTTCTCTGGGTCTTGTGATTTTGTTGTGTTGATCTAGATTAGTGATCTCCAAAATGAGGCATCCAGCATTGATCCACTGGGGTGTAGAAGAAAATGTTAGAGTTATATTTAGTTTTATCTAAAAAATAAAGAAGATTAACCTACTACTGATATACAAGTTGGAATTGGTACCCTCACTTAGTCTATATGTCTCAGACCCAGTCATAGAACCCCTGTGGTATCCCCAGTATCTTCAAAAAACAGTGGAAACCTTTTGCTCAAGGAGGCTGATGACAATTGTCAGGTCACTGAGAGATACTGTGGCCGACATGCTCCTGGCTACGTGGGTTTATGGATCATGTTATCTAGATTTAACTCAACTAATCCTCACAAAATGAAAAAGTGGCTTAAAATGACTCTTTCGAGGGAATTGTCCGCATCTTTACCACAGAAAACTCACCTAGAAAATGTCCAAACAACCCAAATAGTCACTTGAAGAGAATAATCATGCAAGGACAAGAGACTATCGAGACCACGGGACAGCTGACCTTTTTCCCACTCTCCAAGTGAGTTCTTCATCTGTCCACATCATGGGGTATTTTACTTTATTTAATTTTTTTGAGAGAGAGCATGCGCATAATTGGGGGTGGAGGGAGGGACAGAGGGAGACGGAGAGAGAGAATCTTAAGCAGACTCCACACCCAGCACAGAGCCCCACTTGGGGTTCAGTCTCACGACCCTGAGATCATGACCTGAGCCGAAATCAAGAGTCAGACACTTAACCGACTGAGCCACCCAGGTGCTCCAGTCATGGGGTATTTTAAAAATCAGAGATGACATACTGGATTTGAAAAGACATCGGCCAATCTGATAGGAAATGCTTTATGAAGAGATGCATGTTATGAAAAGAACAGTCTGAAAGGGGATATTTGGAAACATTTCCATCTTTACGTGATTTTGTTTTTACCTGAAAAAAATCTGTGTGTCACCCATAAAAACTCTCATATCAGTATACTTGGAGAGATTATCAAAAATCTATTGAAAATTCTTCCAGAGTTTTAGTGGATTTTGAACCTATTTGTTTAAAGTACAAAAATGAGATAACTTGTGATGATTTAGGAAGAGCCACTGACTGACGTCAAAGAAGACAAAATTTACTAGCAGAATTTAAACAAAAACCTTTACATAAACAGTGGAGTGGAATGAAAATGAGCATCTAGAGAGGCATTTCTTCCATCTGGGTCTGTGCATCTTGGTGAGGGAACTTTACAGCTGCAATAAGCAATAAAGCCAAGTATTGAAATGAGAGAGAGAGAGAGAACTGTATCTATAACCTGAATTAGAATCAGTGTATCACAAGGACTAAACCAACATATTCTAAAATAATGAAATATATTCAATCATACCATTCTCATTAGAAATTATTATTAACAAGTTTTGTAGTGAGGGCAAAGTCAATAAATATATATACTTTAAAATATATAGACAGGGATTATGAATATGACCTTTGTCTCAAACTTTAAAAATTTCGATGTACATTTTATAATGGATAAAACATATATATCAATAGTATCTAAATATTTTAAAACATTCCCCCTCTCTCTGGTGATCTGTTTTCGTGCATGGGATAAACAGTCCAAAGTTGGAAGACCACCGATTTAAATAGGAGAGGTTAAATTAATCGACATGATAATAAGGTCAGCCCGACAGCAAGAGGCTGGGACAGGGATCCACAGGGCGGTGTTGCTGGAAGGGCTGGGGCAGACTGGCCTTGTTCTTTGTCAGTTTGTCCGTCTGTCGTGCTGTACAGGGAAGGAAAGCACCCGTGGGGGGAAGACTGGGGAACGTGTGACCACAGAACACTCGGTGCCTTGCACATTCCATTTGGACGCCTTTGGAAGAGACTTAAGCAAATGTCTGAATGACTTTTGCATGCTTTTAGGATAACTGACTTATAATTCTGTGGGAGGTCACACTGAGCTAAGACTGTCATCATGAGACCTAGCTGCCTCTGGGTAATAGAGACACCATTGCCCATGTCTTTGCCACAGAAAACTCTGGTCTGAAAAACCCGAGAGTCAAAGAGTATGGCTCACCAGACTGATTACAGGAACAAACTTATTAGCCTAAAAATTGCCAACTTAGTGAATATGTATAAATACAGAAACACAAATGTGGAAATAAAAAGTTTTTAATTTGTTTGACATCGTTTGGGAAAGAAATGATAACGTCAAAGGTGCATTGGGTCAGATTATGAGAGTAAAAGGCAAAAACATCCATGCTTAGAATGCGGCTGGAGTTGGCGATTTGGAAATGGGCCAGCAGAAGGGAATCCGTGGCTCCCCTGAAAGCAAATGTGCTATGTAAACAGAAAAGTGTGGGCTGCCTGTTGCCCTGTCCCCTCGCCAGGGTCCCCAGAGTTGCGCCAGACCTCTTCCGACAACTGGGACCACATGAGTGGAGAGGTTACATCCCCTACCTGGGGAAGTCACCGTGGACCTGTCCATTATCACCCCAGAGTCATACAGACTTTTAGAAATGACAGACATGTGCAAGGAGCTCTTCAAGGTAGACGGAAAGTATACAGAAACGGACGCCCAAAGTGAAGCATGTGATAAGGAATCTTAGATACAGTGTTTTAAGGTGATAGAATTCGGATATCAAGATTCTTAAGCCCTTGGGTGTCTGGGTGGCTCAGTCGGTTAAGCGTCAGCCTTCTGCTCAGGTCATGATCCCGGGGTCCTGGGATTGAGTCCTGCATCGGGCTTCCTGCTCGGTGGGGAGTCTGCTTCTCCCTCTCCCTCTGCTGCTATCTCTCTCTGTGTGTCAAATAAATAAATAAAATCTTTTAAAAAAAGATTCTTAAGTCTTTGGAGAAGTTTTCAAGGAATCAGGAGTAGAGAAAGACCTTACAAATTATATAAAAATCTACCTGTGTCCATGAGGAATGTATATGAGCAATAGGATAGAAATCAAGATATTAAGAAACATTTCAGGGTCTCCTGGGTGGCTCAGTTGGTTAAGCGTCTGACTCTTGATTTCTGCTCAGGTCATGATCTCAGGGACCTAAGACTGAGCCCTGCATCAGGCTCTGCGATGGGCGTAAGATTCTCCCTCTCCCTCCACCCCTCCCCTGCTTGTGCTCTCTCCATCTCTAAAAAAGAAAAAAAAAAAAAAAGAATGAAAATGATTAAAAAAAAAACCCACACATTTCTAAATGAAAATGTTTTGAAAATAAAATTGCACCTTTAGGCATTACAGCTTCTGTGACTCTTTGCAAAACAATTCACAGCCCCGGATGCTTTCTTTCCGTTGCATCGTTGCCTTCATGAGCTCGGGTCACCACAACAAAGTGCCACAAAGTGGGTGACCTCAACAAAAGAGGTTTGTTTTCTCACAGTTCAGGTGGCTAGAAGTCTGAGATCGAGATGTGGATAGAGTTGTGTCCTTTTGAGTGCTGGGAGGTATTAAAAAACAAAATTCAACTGAGTAAACTTTGAAGATCTTATTGGCTTGATTCACCAATTCATGAAACAGGCAGCATCTAATCTAGCAGAGAGAAAGGAGCTCTGAGCAGCTCTACAAAGGGAAAGACTTTTATCTGCAGAGGGGAGCAGGATCAAGGAAGTTGTACTTGGACGAAAAGCAAGCTGATTATTGCAAGTTACTTTCCTTCAGGGGATGACAAGAGTCTATCAGGCAGATTACCCAGTGAATGCTCATTAAGCAGTTCCTGATTGACTGATTTAAGATTCCATTTCTGGAGGGCCCAAACTATAATGAAGCTAAGTCTTCCTTTGCTGATGTGGGGTTTAACATAAACACCTCTATTTGGGGCCCGTTGTCTTGTGTTTTAACAGAGAGAAGGATCTGTTTCATGTTTCTCTCCTACCTTGTGACAGTTATCCTGGCCATCTTTGGTGTTCCTGGCAGATGGCATTCTACCTGTGACTTCACATCATCTTCCCTCTGTACATGTCGGTTTCTGTGCCCAAATGTCCCCTTTGTATAAGGGACACCAGTCGTATTGGATTAGGGGCTTATTCCAGGATGACCTTATCTTAACTAGTTACGTTTGTAATGGCCTTACGTCCAAATAAAGTCATAGTCTGAGATACTGGGGGTTAGGATTTCAATATATGAATTGGGGATGGAGACAGAGTTCAATCCTTGCCAACCAAGAGCGTATAAAAAGACTGTGGCTTTGGTCAAGGGCTGGGACTTGCAAGGTTTGCAGTTCTGCATCACTATCAGGGAATCACATCAGACCTTAATTGCCCCAAATGCAAGCTCCATCCTGTACTCAAGTGTGATGCGCCATGGGGAGAAACTGACCAGAAATATTTTGAGGCAAGAAGCAGTTATATAATTTACATTCCTGTCCCTGCCTTCCCATGGCTGGTTTCTCCTTTCCATATGTCATACCCTTTGCTCTTCTAAAACTCCAGATAAAAGATTTCAGACCAGGCAACATTTCAGAGTATCTGTACCATCTGTGAACAGTGAAAGGAAGCACTTTAAAGGTCTGATTTTAATAAGATTTTCATTCTGAACATTCCAAAAGTGGGATTTTTTTTTTTAAATTCTTGCCCTTTACTTGCTATCATTTTCAATATGAATAAAGAAGTTGTCCTTACCTCAGGGCAGGAAGCTTTCCTTCAGAATATAGTGTCTAGAAATATAACATTTAGTCAATCTTAAATCCTTAGTGTGGATGATAAACAGAAAGTATTCTGCTGCATTTCATGACCTGTGAGGATGAAAATCTTTCACAGCCTTCAGGTTATGCTTTTGGTATTCATGTGAATGAGTAGTGGTTTGAATAATGAGGGAGGCCCTGGAAACAGCGAGCAAGTTCCAGGAGTGAGGGAAATGACTCAGCTTCCATATATAATTTCCAGCTAGAAATTACAAGTTGAAATCGTGACGTGAACTGAAATTTCTGAACTCAAAAAGTCTTCCTGAAATAGTAAACTAATGCAATCTGAACCTAACACAGAGCAGGCAGAATGACAAGCCACTGGATTAGTGGAAGGTACTTTCAAAATACGTTTATGTCTAAAACTTTGAAGGACTCTCTAGACAGATAGAGTGAATAATGGTCACAGGGTGTGACCTTTATCAAGAATAAACTCCATTCTGGATGTGTCTGACCAAAGACTGACCATCATCACATGGGTAGTAAACAAAAGGACATTCCAGGCCTCTCCCTACCTTGCAATTCTATTTGTCTCTGAACTCTGGCTGGTGACAACATTCAAAGCCCCAAAGATGGCAGAGTAAAGTGAGCCTGGGCCACAAATCCAAAGCCTTTACCTTTTCTAGCTCTGCACTGAAGTATTCAGTTCTGGAAGTGAAAGACAAAGGGGGGTGGGGAGTTGGCATTCAAAAAAGAGTATATTGCATATACTAAAATGGGATGAACTGTTTATCACTTCCACAAGAAAAGTAGGATGGGCCACCCCAGAGACAAACTCTTAGGTCCATCTTCTGCAGGATGAAAGTTCAAGCATATTTCCAAAACATATTTAAGTAGTAGGAATCAGAGAAGCTCCATTTGCTCCAGAATTAGATCGAGTATAAGCACCTGTATGGTTCCTACAGTAAGAGGCACTGCTCCCAAGATAAGTCAACAGAAGGTCTCTTGTTCAGTGTGCCATTTGAAATCAAGAAGGAAGGTGGCAAGTGTTAATGATCTCCCTCCCAATGATTGGACTTGTCTATGGATAAGCCAACCCATTTCCAAAAAAAAAAAAAAAGGTAAAATATACATTTATGAATGTACATAACATAAAATTTACCCATAAAATTTTGACCATTTTTAAGTGTACCATTCAGTGGCATTAAATACCTTCAACATTATTGTGCTCCCAAATCTGTTCATCATCCCAAACAGAAGCTCTCCACTTTCTCTTTCATCCAGAAGAAATACATGTGCAAAGTGTCTCACTCTCTCCTCTCGGACTCCAAGCACTGCTTCACTCCTGGGGTGTCCTCTCCCAGGAGACAATGTGTGGAGAACAGGTAACTACACAACTCTCCTAGGTCGGGTTCCACGACCTGCGTGGGGCCAGGGGCCAGGCTGTTCCACGTTGACAGGGAAAACACACTCAGACCCGCCGCCAGGACTTTTCCAGGAATACTGCCTCCTCCACGTGACCTGCCCGTTATATGTTGAGATGAGCACTCGATCAATTTTAATGATGTCATAAACTAGATAATTGGAAAATGAAATGAACTGGTCTGCTTTCACTCGGAGCGGTTAATGACAATGGACACACGATAAACAAATTGTTTTAAGGCTGAACAATTACTCCTTCCTCTTGGTCATGTGTCTGGATTGAGCTTTTAGAACTCCAGGGGCCTTGTTTCTTTAGGAGGCAGCAGTAAACCTCTGAAATCAGAATACCTAGAGCCTCTGGCTTTTCTCTACACCTCCAGCTTTTCCATCCCCAAGTGGTGGGAGAAACCCACGCTGCATCTGCCCCTGGGCTGGGGAAGGGGTTACGGACAACACAGCTTCTTTGCAGTTCTCCTTCTAGAATTCACAAGCAGCTCTGACAAGATCCCAGTACTCTGTATCACCACCACCTGGGATCTGCTCACCTTCAGGTACTCAAGACCACCTAATATAATGCTTGCGTATTTTTTCTTTGGGGGCTCCTCTGCTGTGATGATATCTAGGTCCATTTCTTTCATCTCTGGAGGATAAACTGAGTTGCTGAGGCCTGTGAGTTATAGCCCTCATTGCTGTTGGGGAAACTGAGTCTTGATGCATGAAGTGACTAACTCTAAAATAACCAGTTAGCTAAAACCCCAAATCTTACCCCTTGGCCAATCTAGAGGTGTTGTCTCTCCCATAGGGAGAGCACCAGAAGACCCAAGCTTGAGACTGACAATGGTGAGAAGAGTAGAGGCAGTAAGCAGGGAGCTTGAGACCATGGAACCAGAAACGGGATACTCTGAATAATAGAATTTCAGAATTAAAAACAAACTTAAGGATTTTTGGGGGGACTCGTGAGCCTCAAACAATTTGTGCTCGTTAAAATGTAGATTCCTCAGCTCTTCCCTAATCTGTTCATTCAGAATTTCTTGAAGGTAGAATCCAGAAATCTACTTTTTTTTTTTAACAGCTGAGCAGGTTATTCTGGTGCTGAACCAGGTCTGGGAAACAGTGACCACATTGATCAAACCTCCGGCAGAAGACGTGTCTGAGAGTCCTATGGGACAATCCCCTCTTTGTTCTGAGCTTGGACTCCTGTAAGTGCAGCCAGAGATGGCATTAGCATTTCTCATGACAAATTGCAGTAGGGAATCATCATTGAGTTTGGAGTCAGCAAATATTCTCAAGTCCTTTACTCACGAACCACTATCATATTTATTCTAGAATCTCTAAAGGCACCACACAGGGATGAGACTTAAAAACCTGGAAGGATAATGTGAGCCTAGTTAGTTTTTTCTGCCCCCTTTTCTCATGTCTGTCTTTCGTTGGGAAAGCCAATGATGTTTCCATCTTTCATGGGTATCCAATTGTAACGTAAACAGAAAGTAAGCCTGGTTCTGTAGCATGGTTTATGTATCAATTCAATTCAACAGATATTTAATGAGCAAATAATTCAGCAAATTATTTAAATGCTAGGTACTTAGTGTATAAATATGCAACTCAAACACAAGATAGAATTGATATTCACCACAAAAGAGACACAAAGTGTTATGAATGCTCAAAGAAGGCAAAGATCACATGTTTGTGAGAATGGGCTGAGGATAGAGAAGGGCCTTTTTAGGAGAGATTCCATTTGAGCTGGAGTCTAAAATACCATCAGCATAGAGGGGCTAAAGAAGGCATTTCACGTATAGAAAAACTTGTAAACCAAGAAATGGATGTAAGAAGTATGTGTGCTGAGAGTGGGGGTTGTCATAACATAATGAATTGTAAGGTAAAAAAAAATGGGTTGAGGCTAGTGCATGGAGGGCCTTCTAGCTAAAGAATTTAGATTTCATTTTCCAGAACCGGGGGTTCCTTAAAGGTCCTGGAACAGAGGAGTGGCCATGTGCAACAGGCTGAAGCTAGGGGAGATTGGAATCAGGTGTTCCTGTTGAGAGGTAAGAAGTAATAAAATATTTACAAAAAATCCAAACAGCTGGAAACAACCTGTATTAGTTTTCTATGGCTGCTTAACAAATTACCACAAATTTCATGGCTTAAAAGCATAGCATTTATACTCTTGCAGTTCTGGAGGTCAGAAGTCAAAAAATCTGGGGCACCTGGATGGCTCAGTTGGTTGAGCATCTGACTCTTGATTTCAGCTCAGGTCATGATCTCAAGGTCATGGGATCAAGCCCCACATCAGGCTCCACACTCAGTGCAGAGTCTGCTTGGAATAATCTCTCTCCCTCTGCCTCTCCGCCTCCTCCTCCTCCTCCTCCTCCTCCTCCTCCTTCTTCTCTCTCTCTGAAATAAATAAGTAAATAAAACCTTAAAAAAAAATAAGTCCAAAATCTGTTTCACTGGACCAAAATCAAGGTGGTTCTAGGGGACAATTAGTTTCCTTGTCTTTTCTGGCTTCTAGAGCTGCATTCCTTGGCTCGTGGCCCTCTCTGAAACAAGCTTATGTTACTTTCATAATTAAAATAAAGAGGAGAGAAGCCAAGAGGGCTAGAAGTAGGGCAGTGAAGATGAAAGGGAGGGACTGCTGTGAGCTGAATTGCAGGGGTCAAATCTCTAAGATGTGCCAACTAGTTAGATATCAGGAGCGATGGTGAATGAAAAAGCACTCCCAGGTGATAGAGAATGACCAGGTTGCCAACAGACATCTGAGCAGGAGGAGCTAGTTTGGGGAAGGTGAGATTACTTTCAGATATATATGTCCTTCTAGGCAAGCCCCTAGTACTTAGCTTTTATGCTGTGTGACATGAAACTTCCAGAATTTCCATCTAATCAGTCACTAGGCAGAAATTTTCTTTTAAAGAACCAAGACCCTTTAGCGGTTCTGAATTTCCACTTCAAAGGCTCCTCTGTTTCAGCATTCACAGAGCCCTAACTTTGGAGCCTGGCTCTAATGAGATATGGCAGGGCCTTTGCTCTGACTACTCATCAGCCTTGGCAGCACTGAGATAGATTGCCTGGAAAGTTCTGTTGGAGTTCTACTCAGAGGTGAAGGGATGAAGGAATGGTTGGCAGTGGTCTACTGGGACTAGACCCAAGATTTTTCTTACTGCCAGATGAACAGCTTCACTCTGTCCCTCTCTAGTCCCAGGCCAGGCTGCAATCTCCTGCTTCACCTCCTATGGTTTCTCCTGCAGCAACAGTAGTTGAGGAAGCAAGTGATCGGTAGGGTTCAGAATATGTCCCCCTAAAATGTGCCACTTCGGCAAGTGGACTATTCTGAGCTGAAGGCAAGTCAAGATCCAACAGATTCAAGAAAAACTTGTGCCTCTCCTTTAACGCCCTAAATGAATTTAAATAGAGTCCCAGTCCAGGAAGAGAACTATCACCAGAGATAATTACAAGGAATATGGGCTAGGTGTGGTAAGCCTGGGGGAAGCTTGGCAGGGTCTGGAGGTCAAATTCCTCTCTGTGTCTCATTGTCTCTGGGTGGCATGGCAAATATTTATTTCCCAAATATGTGCTCTTCCCATCTTCCTGTGAATTGTTTTCCTCTTCTTTGAAGTCCTAGACCCCTACCCACTTCTCCTTAGCTCAGAACAGCATGTAAGCATCAATTGCCTGACTGCCTGTGGGTGTCATTTTCTTAGGGGACCCCTATACATATGTAATTAAATTTGTTTTTCTCCTGTTAATCTGTCCTATGTTAATTTGATTATCAGGCCAGCCAAAGAACCAAGCAGAGTAGAGGAGAATTTTTTCCTCCCCTATAGAGTCAAAACAGGCTTTTGGAGAGAAGCCCAGGAGGGAAGTGAGAGCAGAGGATAGGGGGCCTGTATGTGCAGAGTGCCCATTTCTGATCTCAGTGGAAAATATTTTTCCAAAAAAAAGTCTTAGACTGAAAAGCAAGAGACCAGATTCTTCCATAATTATTAGCTCTGCACAAATAACCTGTGAAAGGCCTTTCCTTCTCTGGACCTCCATTGGACTGGATCCTCCATACTCCCTCTAAGTCCAGTATTCTGTCTGATGAGCGGAGTTCCTCTGGAGATTAAAAGATAAACATTTATGGTCTCTTCTCAAAGTGTACTTTGGTTTGCAGGTATATAGTAGACTAAAGAATGGCCTCTAACTATCCCTGGAACCTATAGAAAAAGGCTCTTTGCACAAGTAATTAAGGATCTTGAGATGGGTGAGGGAGATTACCATGGATTAGCAGTGGATCCTAAATGCTGTCCTAAATGTGTCTTTCTTTACAGGAGAGGAACAGAGAGAAATTCCATGCACACATGCACACATGCACACACACACACACACACAGGAGAAGGTGGTGTGAAGATGAAGTAGGGAGGGATTCACACATGTTGGCCCTGAGATTGGAGTGATGTGGCTATAAGCCAAGGAATGCTACTAGAAGCTGGAAGAGACAAAGAACAGTGATTTTTGTTTTTTCAGCCAGTAATACTGATTTTCGACTTCTGACCTCCAGAACCGTGAAAGGACAGATGTCTGGTGTTTTAAACCTCCACTTTTTGTGGTGATTTGTTACAGGGGCCACAGGAAACCAATCTAAGGTCAAGGCCACCTTGGGCCTGTGCATTCTAGAGAAGCACTCACTACGACCTTGGTAGGTCCTCTTGACTCACCCTGCACGTTGCCAGAGGCTAGCCATGCGTGGGACTCTTCTAATGAAAGATTTCTCCTCCTGCCCATCGTCATAGAAAAAGCAATGAGAAAAAAGTCAAAAGACCAGCATGGTTTCACGCAAGTCACTCCATTTATCTGAACAATGGTTTCCCCAATCAGATGAGAGAAGGAAGCAAATTTCATTTCTCTTTGTCCCTAGGTGGCTAGAATAGTGCTAGGCACATCCATGGCACACACTCAGTGTTTGTTGAATGAATAACATGGTAATAATTTTTTTCTTCCCTGCTCACTTCACAGGGTTTTTATTGAGGGGCCTATGGTAGAAATGTAAAAGTATTTTGAAAGTTGCAATTCAGTAAACAAAAGTTAGATATTACTAACTGAGAGACGATGTCTCTCTGAACAACATTACTTGGAATGACCAAGTTACAGTCAGGACCAGGCTGGCCAGAAGCCACATTTCCTACACATGTCCAGAGAGGGGAAAAAAGTTGCTTGGGGAGTGGGGGGCACTAGGTAGAACTGAAACCTGGAGGCTGTTTCTGTGAAAGCAAGGAGAACATCTTTTTAATGAGCTGAACAGTAGTGCAGTCTGCATTTGAATCTGCCAAATTGCTCTAATCCCTGTAGATGCTGAGGATGGGAAGATGAAAATCTAAGGAACTGTGTTTACAGGGCAGGCCAAGTTTGGGAGGATGTGGGTACATGCGCTACAGTAAAAAATAGACCTGGTCCCTGTCCCAGGTTCCTAGCACAGAGCTTTAAAAATCTTTGGAATTTTTTGAGTGATAAGAGTGCATTGTGTTAGTCATAATGAGCTCCTTTTGCACATACCTGAGTTTATGCTAATAGGGTTACGGGGTGGGGGTGGGAGCTTAAATAGTTGCAAGAAGGGGCTGACCATACCAGAAAGACCAAGCGTGTAATTAGAAGGTTGGAACATTCAGCCCTACCCCCAATCACCAGGGAGGGGAGAGGGACTGGAGATTGAGTTTAATCACATGGTCAATGATTTCATCAATCGTGCCTGTGCATGAAACCCCAGTAAAAACTGCACACCAAAGCTAATATTAGTCTGCCTGCTTAGTGAACATATTGCTGCTCTGGGAGGAGGTGCACCCTGACTCCACAGTACCAGAAGCTCCTGCTCTGGGGGCGCTTTCAGACCTCACCCTGTGTATCTCTTCCATGGGCCATTCATTTGTATCCTTTATGAGGAAACAGTGATTGGAAGTATAGCACTTTCCTGGGTTCTGTGAGTTGTTCTAGTGAATTAACAGTCCAGAAAGCATTATGGGAAACTCCATATTTGTAGCCCAGCCAGACAGAAGTGTGGGTAGCTTGAGGACCCCACCTGTGACTGGCATCTGAAGTAAGGGTAGCTTGCTGGAGACCTTTCCGTGTGTGTGTGTGTGTGTGTGTGTGTGTGAATTTATTTTTATTTTTATTCCATATAGTTAACATAGTGTTATATTAGTTTCAGGTGTACAATATAGTGATTCAACAATGCTATACATTACTCAGTGCTCATCATGATAAGTGTGCTCTGAATCCCCTTCACCTATTTCACCCAACCCCCACCCACCTCCCCTCTGGTAACCACCAGTTTGTTCTCTCTATTTAAGAGTCTGTTTCTTGGTTTGTCTCTCTCTCTTTTTTTTTTCTTTGCTCATTTGTTTTGTTTCTTAAATCCTACATATGAGTGAAATCATATGGTATTTGTCTTTCTCTGACTGACCTATTTCACCTAGCATTATACTCTCTAGATCCATCCATGTTGTAAATGACAAGATTTCATTCATTTTTATGGCTGAGTAATATTCCACTGTGTATGTACACCATATCTTCTCTATCCATTCATCTATCAATGGACACTTGGGTGGCTTCCATAATTTGGCTATTGTAAATAATGTTGCAATAAACATAGGGGTGCATATATCTTTTTGGGTTTATTTTCTCATATTCTTTTGGTAAATACCCATTAGTGGAATTACTGGATCATATGGTAGTTCTATTTTTAATTTTTTGAAGGACTTCCATACTGGTTCCCATAGTGGTTTGCCAGTTTGCATTCCCACTGCATTCCCAGTGTTAGGGAGGGTTCCTTTGTTCCACATCCTTGCCAGCACTTGTTGTTTCTTGTGTTGTTGATTCTAGCCATCCTGACAGGTGTAAAGTGTTAGCTTATTATGGCTTTGATTTGCATTTCCCTAATGATGAGTGATATTGAGTGTCTTTTCATGTGTCTGTTGGCCATTTTTATGTATTCTTTAGAGAAATGGTCTGTTCATGTCTTCTGCTCATTTTGATTAGATTATTTAATTTTTTTGGTGTTGAGCTGTATAGGTTCTTTATATATTTTGGATACTAACCCTTTATTGGATATGTCATTTGCAAATATCTTCTCCCATCAGTAGGTTGCCTTTTAGTTTTATTGATGGTTTCCTTTGCTGGGCAGAAGCTTTTTATTTTGAGATAGTCCCAATAATTCATATTTGCTTTTGTTTCCTTTGCCTTGGAAGACCTATCTAGAAAAATGTTGCTACAGCCAATGTCAGAGAAATTGCTGCCTATCCTCTCTTCTAGTATTTTTATGGTTTCGGGTCTCACATGTAGGCCCTTAATCCATTTTGAGTTTATTTTTGTGTGTGGTGTAAGAAAGTGGTTCTGTTTCATTCTTCTGCATGTAACTGTCCAGTTTTCCCAACACCATTTGTTGAAGAGACTCTTTTTCCCATCACATATTCTTGCCTCCTTTGTCAAAGATTAATTGACCATATAATCATAGGTTTATTTCTGGGCTCTCTGTTGTATTCCATTGATGTATGCATCTGTCTTTATGACAGTACCATACTGTTTTGATTACTACAGCTTTGTAGTATATCTTGAAATCTCGGATTGTGATAATACCAATTTTGTTCTTTTTCAAGATTTCTTTGGTTATCTGGGTTTTTTGTGGTTTCCTACAAATTTTTGGATTGTTTGTTCTAGCTCTGTGAAAAATGCTGGTGGTATTTTGATAGGAATTGCATTAAATGTGCAGATTGCTTTGGTTAGTATAGGCATTTTAACAATATTTGTTCTTCTAATTCATGAGCATGGAGTATCTTTCCATTTGTGTCCTATTCAATTTCTTTCATTAGTATTTTATACAGTTTTCAGAGTACAGGTCTTTCACCTCTTTGGTTAAGTTTAAATTCCAGGGTGTTTTATTATTTTTGGTGTGATTGTAAATGGGATTTTCTTTCTTAATTTCTCCTGCTTTTTCATTGTTAGTGGATAGAAAGGCAATGGATGTGTATATTGATTTTATATCCTGTGACCTTACTGTATTCGTTTATCAGTTCTAGTAGTTTTTTGATGGAGTCTTTAGGGTTTTATAAATATAGTATCATGTCATCTGCAAATAGTGAAAGTTTGACTTCTTCCTTACCAGTTTGGATGCCTTTCATTTATTTTTGTTGTCTAATTGCTGTGGCTAGGACATAATACTGGAAGTGGACCATCCTTGTCCTGTTCCTGATCTCTCAGGGAAAGGCTCTCAGTTTTCCACTATTGAATATGATGTTGCTGTGGATTTTTCATAAATGGCCTTTATTATGTTGACGTATGTTCCCTCTAAACCTTTTTGTTGAGGGTTTTTATAATGAATGGATGTTGTATTTTGTCAAATGTTTTTTCTGCATCTATTAAAATGAACATATGGATTTTATCCTTTCTGTTGTTGATGTGATTTATCAAATCACATTGATTTATGAATATTGAACCACCTTTTCAACTTGGGAAGAAATCCCACTTGATCGTGGTGAATGATTTTTTTTAAAGTGTTGTTGGATTCAGTTTACTAATATTTTGTTGAGGATTCTTGCTTCTATGTTCATCAGAGATATTGGCCTTTAGTTCTCTCTTTTTTTGTAGTGTCTTTATCTGGTTTTGGTATGAGGGTGATACTGGCCTCATAGAATGAATTGGAAGTTTCCCTCCTTCAGTTTTTTGGAATAGTTTGTGAAGAATAGATATTAACTCTTCTTTAAATGTTTGGTAGAATTCACCTGTGGGAAGACATCTAGTCCTGGACTTTGGTTTGTTGGAAGTTTTTTGATTAATTATTCAATCAGTCTGTTCAAATTTTCTATTTCTTCCTGATTCAGTTGTGGGAGGTTATATGTTTCTAGGAATTTATCCATTTTCTCTAGGTTGTCCGGTTTGTTGCATATAATTTTTCATAATATTCTCTTACAATCCTTTGTATTTCTGTGATGTCAGTTGTTATTTCTCTTTCATTTCTGTTTTTATTTGAGTCTTCTCTCTCTTCCTCTCTCTGTCTCTTTTTAAAAGATTTATTTATTTATTTATTTATTTATTTATTTATTTATGAGAGAGAATGCATGAGTAAAGGGAGGGGCAGAGAGAGGGGGACAAGCACACTCCTTGCTGAGTGTGGAGCCCAATGTGGGTCTCCATCCCACAACCTTGAGATCATGACCTGAGCCGAAACCAAGAGTCAGTCACTCAACTGACTGAGCCACCCAGACAACCCCCCCTCTTTTGATGAGTCTAGTTAAAGGTTTATAAATTTTGTTGATCTTTTTAAAGAACTGGGGACCTTGTCTTTTAACTGGTGAGACCTGATGCTGGTTCCAGGTAGTTGGTATCAGAATTAAATTGGGTGGGGGAACACACAGTTGGTGTCAGAGAATCAATGTCAGAACTTAGTTCAGTAGCCACTTCCTTGGGCTACTCTGTGTGAAAGTCAGTGGCCGAAGAAATAGCCATTGCTTCTGTCTGGCCAGGAAGAAAGAAACATGGCAGTGCAGCCACGCACGGGGACTTCAGCCCTGCAGGATCAACTACCGCTTCTGCCACTCACCTAGAGCAACACCTCAACCTCCCTGGGACCCTCACCTACAACCTGAGGCAACTTGGCTACACTTCAGAATCACCTGAGAAGATTTAAAAATGCAGTCTCCCGGCCCTACTCTTCAGAATCAGAATCTGACGAGTGGGAGTAGAGGATCAGTGTTTGTTAAAAGCTCCCCCAAGTGATCCTGTTGCAATGAGGGAGGAAGGAAGGAAAGAAGGAAGGAAGGAAGGAAGGAAGGAAGGAAGGAAGGAAGGAAGGAAGGAAGGA
>NW_023270320.1:14613939-14778933 GCF_011800145.1 Mirounga leonina | reverse complement strand
GGAAGGAAGGAAGGAAGGAAGGAAGGAAGGAAGGAAGGAAGGAAGGAGGGAGGGAAGGAAGGAAGGACAAATGGCCTGGACCTCATAGCAAATCTACTGAATTAGACTTTTCAGTAGAGGGATCTGGGAATTAGTATTTTTAACATGTGCTCCATGTGATTCTTAGCATCACAGGAGGTTTGGGTGTAAGACCTAGGCTAGGGGTCCTGAGAGTGTGATCCCAGGATCAGATGACCTGCATCATTCCTGACTTTGGCATACTCTGTTTGAAAACCTTTGACCTAGAGTGTCTCTAAGGTCCAGCCAACACTAATAATTTCAGTCTAAATTTTGCATGGGCAACTGTATTCCAGATTTCCTATGGACTCAATAAAAAATAAGACCTTAAGGTCAATCCCGAGAACTTATTCTCACGGAGACTGACTGGGCACGCTGTCCTCAAGCCAAAGGTCAGGATGGGGTCCCTTTCCACTACTAATTGCAAAAGAAGCAGTTTTCCAGAGTCCACTCTCTTCTCGGGCAGACGATGCTTGGGCACTGTTTTCTCCTCTAGACAGGTAAGAATATTTGCAGGCTTATCTGATTTGAGTCTTGAAGGCTCTTTAAAGCCAATAGACTCATGTTGTTGAATGGAATAGAGCATCAAATCTAATCCCATCTTAAAAATCAAGAAATGCTGGGACCCGGAGCTAGTCAGTAACCTTTCCTGTAACTGTTTGTGAAAAAGCTGGACTCAGACCTTCAGACTCATTTCACTGCCCCACACTGCTTCAGCTTGCAAGTAACAGGTGTCTGGACTTCTAAACCCCAAGACTGCAACCTCAGTACAGCTTCCAAGGCCATTCACACACATTCAGGGAATGCAGGGTCTCCAGGAACAGGGTGGATTTGGGCTCCTATTGGCACAGTGGAAGTAAACAAGGGGAACAAGGAGAAAACTTCTTTTCAGGCAGAGTTTCATGCTACATTAAAGATGGCTCCTGCTACAGAGGTCCCCCCGTATATACTGGGTGTTTCTTTTCCTCAAAAACAACTCTGTAAAATGGGCACCGTTATCCCAATTTTACCAGTGAAGATATGATGCACAAAGACGCCAAGTACATAATCAAGTCCAAATGGTGGACAGAGTAGAGGGAGGATTAAAATCCTCAACTCTGAATCCTGTGCTCTTTCCATGAAGCCATGCTGTTTGCTGGGGAGGTGCTTGTGGACGGGTCTGAATCGGTGAATCCTAACTTTGACTGCTGGTTAAAAGTGGGAGAAGCTGTAAAGCATGCTAATAGCTCCTACCCTCCTTCCCACTCCCAGGAAGTCAGAACCTCTGGGGGTGGAGCCAGGATGCCAGGAATTTTTTCAAGCCGGTAATGCTAATGTGCAGACAGGATTGAAAACCGCTTTTCTGGGCGCCTGGGTGGCTCAGTTGGTTAAGCGACTGCCTTCGGCTCAGGTCATGATCCTGGAGTCCCGGGATCGAGTCCCGGGATCGAGTCCCGCATCGGGCTCCTTGCTCAGCGAGGAGTCTGCTTCTCCCTCTGACCCTCCCCCCCTCATGCTCTCTCTCTCTCTCATTCTCTCTCTCTCAAATAAATAAATAAAATCTTTAAAAAAAAAGAAAAGGAAAGAAAACCGCTCTTCTAAATGTTTCATTTGTTTCAAAATAATTTTGCTAACGAAGAATAGATACTGTTCTTTTGGCAAGCGGTAGTATTCCATTAATTAAATTACTAAAACCCATGATTGGACATATGTAGAAGTGAGAGAAAGAGAAGAAAGGACAGAAGAGAGGAGAGTGCGGTCTTTGCTTAGTGGTTTCTTTGTGGACATGCCCGCAAGGCAACATGTTGCTGGGGACAGATTTAGCTCATCTTGGGGAAACACCCCCCCAAGATGCCCTGAAGCACAGTGGGTTATTGGGGTGTTTGAAAAAATATATATGTTTAAAAGTAATTAAAGCAAATTAAAAGTTAATTATTCTGAACACTATTTTACCAAGAGAAAGTTCTCTTTAAATTTAACAAGCATTTTGTATTATGTTCCCAGGTTAAATGTAGAAAACAATAATGTCATGGCAAGTCCTCGGGGCTTATCCAAAGACTTTTTAATTAATAGCACATTCATTAAGGTTAAAAATAGACCGCTAAGAGAGGTCTTTCTTTAAGGAAATCTATACCTCCCACTCTTTAATTAAGGTTTCCTGGAATGAGACACGGTCCCAGAAATTCTAGTCCCTTTGGCCTGATTCTCTAAAAGCTTATTTCCAAAGGGACCCGGAGCAACCAATTCTCTGTTTTTGAGGATGAAGACGGGCAGTGATGAGCGACAGAAAGCCTCCACCCCACAGAATCAAAGGTTCCCTCACCTCCTTCATTTGGACAACACATTGAGGGGATGGCAAAACCCAGTGGCTAACTGCATCCCCAGAAGATTGCCATCTACTTTTATTTATTTTATTATTTATTTTTTTTTTAAGATTTTATTTATTTATTTTTGTGTGTGAGAGAGAGAGCATGAGCAAGAGGAGCGGCAGAGGGAGAAGTAGGCTCTCCGCTGAGCAAGGAACCCGATGTGGGATTCGATCCCAGGGTCCGGGGATCATGAGCTGAGCCTAAGGCAGATGCTTAACCTATTGAGTCATCCAGGTGCCCAGAAGATTGCCATCTAACCAAAAAGTGGTTTGTACATACACATATTTACAGTTTTTTTCTCCCTGAAATTTTTTGTACCTTGTTTACTTCAACATTTATTTAGTATTGAAATGATAGGGGACCCCTGGGTGGCTCAGTTGGTTAAGTATTGAAATTATAGTAATAGGATTTTTTTATGGCTGGAGTAATTTTTTTTTTCAATAAAAACCTCTGGTTTCTGGAAACCTTCCCCCCTTCAGATCAAATGAAAAAGTTCAAAATTCTGTAATTCAGAGAGAAACGAGTTAAAAAAGATCTTTGAGATAGACATAAGCTACTAGAATTTCTCAGCCTGGAGGGAACTGGCTTCAAAGTAACCCATTAATTGTCGCAGCGTCTACAAAGATTGCTGTGTGGAAGATGGTAACCAGCTATCTTACACATTCACTCCTGGGAAAAGAACAAAGGAAGCCTAGTTAAATTGCTACAGGAGAGATTTAGAGGAATCGATAGAAGGAGGACTTTCACTACTGAAACAGGTAAAAGAACAAGAGCCCTCTTCTCTAAAGCTTTAAAAAAAAAAAAAAAAAAACTTCCTTTATTGACTGACATTAGTTATTCTTGAGGGTAGGAGAATTAGTCCAGACCCTTTCACTGTACAGTGACAGAAATGCAACAACTAGCTCTTTTATAAAAGACCAAATCACTGGCTCATATAAGTGAAAGTCCAAAGGGTAGACTGCAGGCATGGCTGGATTCAGGGGTTGGAACAATAAGAGTCCAGCTGGGTCTGTTTCGGATGAGAGCTCTCTTCCTGGTTTGCAGATGGCTGCCGGCTCATGCTGCATGCTCACGTGGCCTTTCCTCGGTGTATGTGCGGGAAGAGAGAGAGAGGTCCCTCTTCCTCTTCCTATAAGCACACTAGTCCCATCGGACTAGGACCCAACCCAGATGACCTCACTTAACCTTAATTACCTCCTAAAAGCCTCATCTTCAAAAATACAATCACATTGGGGTTAGGGCTTCAGTGTATAAATCTGAGAGGACCCCATTCAGTTCACACCGAGTTACCAAGATTTTCAGCCCACTTCCAGATATTCCTGGTTATCCAAATAGCCTCATTAAAAGCCAAGAATGCTACACCATGAGACAATGGCACCACACACAAGCATGTATCCAACAGAAATGCCCCCATCTATTCACTAAACAATATGTGACAGAATGTTCATAGCCCCACACAGAAAACAACGCAAATATCCATTTACTGCAGAATGGATAAACAAATGCTAGCATATTCATACAGCAGAAGAAGTGCACTTCTCTGCAGTATGGGGCGCATGGGGCAACATGGGGCACCTGGCTGTCTCAGTCGGTAGAACATGCGACTCTTGATCTCGGGGTTGTGGGTTCGAGCCTCATGTTGGCTGTAGAGATTACCTAAAAGAAGAAAATCTTAAAAAAACAAAACAAAAAATGAACAATGTGGATAACTACTACAAACCTAATGGAAGAAAGCAAGACTCAGAAAAGTATATGTTCTATGATTCTATTAATGTCAAACTCAATATTAGGCAAAACTATGGTCTACATGTCAGGATAGTGGTTACCCTTGGGAGGAAGGGGTAAGGACTGGAAAAGATCATGAGGGAGAGGGCTGTGGGATTCTAGCCGTGTTCTGATGTTCCATTTCTTGGTCTGGATGCTGGTTACACGGGTGTGCTCATGTTGTGAAAACTCACCGAGCTCTGGACGTATGGTCTACACATACTTTTCTGTATGTATGTTAGACTTCAGTAAAATTTGCAAACCTCAAGATCTGAGATCACAACCTGGCACATCCAATTTTCCTGGTCCTCCGCAGGTGCCCACGGTCTGCTACCTCCTGTGTGCTTTTTTGCAGGACCAGGGCAAGAGGTCTGGAGGGGAGGAGGACACGAAGAGAATGGCTGAGCATGCCTGGCAGGCTCAGTTGAAGAGCATGCGACTCGATCTTGAGGTCTTGAGTTAGAGCCCCATGTTATGGGTAGAGATTACAAAAAATAAATAAATAAACTTAAAAGAAAAAGGAGAATAGCTATAAAAGCCACAGGAGAGGGAGAAGCATCCAGAGTGAGCTGGGCACAGAATGAAGGCAGAGTGGGTGAGTTGGTAGGAGCACAAGTGAGGGGAGCTTTGGCCACAGGGGCAGAAATGAAACGACATAGTGAAAGAACGTCTGGTTTTTGCAAAGGTGGGGAATACGGGCAGAGTCAAAAAGGAAAGAAATTACTTTGGCAGAATAAATTAGTATCCTAACTGTGCATAGCGTGAGTGCGGTAGGGAGAAACCAGGGTTACTGAGAGTAGAGGCAAAGTAAGTACAGACTGGCCGCGCGCTCATTTGCATTTGAATCCTTGGGACATTTGCTGTGAATCCCCCCCTCACCCAGCAGACAACACTGAGATTTTTGCTGTCACCAATGGGACTGTTCACAATCATAACAACTTTCAAAACTAAGGGAAGAGAATATTTATCCCAGGTGGTCAGACAACAGTCCTTTTTGGCTAAACGGACAGGACTCTGCCTGCCAGCCTGACTCAGAATATTTTTCGATTTCAATCTGTAGATCTTGTTGCTGTTTTTATACACAAAGGACCAGAGAAGTATTTTATATGCTTCACAAAAATGAAACTAGGGAGAGGGGTGGGCATGGTGGGGTGTGGGATCCTGCTTCTAAAGGTTTTTTTTTAGGGAAAAGGGCAATGTGAGGACAGCCCTCCCCACCCCCCACACCCCAAGGAACACTGAGATCTTAGCATCACCTCCACCATCATCAGCATTTCACGATCAGCTACTAGCCACCGGATGCTGTTTTATGAGTTTTGCACACGTCACATGCAATCCTCACAGCTGCTGTTATTTCCATGATATTGACAAGGAAGCTGCTGCTCAGAGATGCTATGTAACTTACCCAAGGACACACAGCCAAGCAATGACGGGAGGGACTTCTCAGGACTATTGCCTCCAGACATATGCTCTTTGCACTCTGCTCTACTGTCTCCAAGAATGAGTGCAATTTTGAAGAGGTTGGTGAGACCAGAGCAGGTCTACAGTCAGAAAAACCCAGGAGGAAAGGAATGATCTCTTAAGGCAAAAAAGCAGGAATAGGAGAGAGGTTTAAAATATTCTACTCTGCTATCATTGCCTGTGAAGGAGGTTGGGAAAGACTATGGGGGAAGGAGAAAGTCAGTGTTTTTTGCTGAATAGCCTCTTAGATGGGTTATAACTAACAGAGAGGGGAGACATGGGCCTAAGGGGACATTCCTGGAGCCCAAATGGCACGTGCTGGGCAGTTTCCTGAGACCAAACCAGAGGGCTCCAGTTGGGCCCATGAGAAGTAAACCGTGCAGGAACATGCCAGTGACTAGCAGACAGGTCTGTGAGGTGTCACTCTGCCTGAGACATTCACCAGTCGTGGATGTTGTGGATGTGAAGCCACGGACACCTGACTTGGGAGAAGGTGAACGATTTGGGAGATCCTTCTGCATGCTCTGGATTCTTAGAGAGATGAAAGGGTCCCAGAGAGGGAGGGGGAAATAACCCAAGAGAAGACACAAACAGAAATGACTCCGAGGAGGCAAAGCTATGGCCCAGTACTATGAGCTGGGAAAGAGCAGGATGAGATGCTGGCAGGGGGGAAGGAGAAGATGCTGCCCCAGCGGACGCCACGGGCAGAGAGAGGCACATACACAGGGCTGCAGAAGGCTGAGGGCCCTCACCCCCAAAGGCCCCTTTCCAAGAGCCTACACAGTACACCGACAAGGTATTCATATGATCGCATGATTGGTAATACTAGTGGGGACATGTGTTTTAACTGAAATTAATTAAGGTTGATGATTCTCTTTATTCCATTGCTCTACTTGCCCATATGTCAGGTGGCCCTGAAATGTCCAAAGTCCTTCTGGGGGATCTGGCTAAGGGGACGTATTAATACGGGTTTCAGTCATTTCCATGAATAGTCAGCCATTCCATGTCGGGATGGCTTCTAGAACATACCTATCACATGGGTGCTGCACAAACATGCAAGGCAAGGGTCACACCAAGATATGAACAAGTTCTCCAGTGATGGGCAGGAAAGGATCTGGATCGTGGGGAAGAAATAACCTTTAAAATGTGTGGAGCCAGAGCTAGGCTAGGAAAATTCTAATCATCAGATGAATAGAACCAGAGGATTTGGTTCTCATCAAAGCCTAATCAAAACAGTAGCTCTCTTTGTCAGGAATATTCTCAGTAATGTCACATATACAACTATATGCCTATATATATAAACATACAAACTATAAACTCACCTTACATTTTTCTTTCTTTTTTGATGGGAATTGAACAAAATAGAATTTATCAGAAATCTTATGTCCGAAGGACCCAAACCTGAAGTAGTACTATACACCACAAGCATGTCTGTGGGTGAAGTTGGTATCTTTTAGTCCATCCAACTCTCATAAATAAGAAACAAATTCTGATGACCTGTGGTACAGGGAAGACTAAGCTATCTTGTTATTCTCTCTATAGAAAAATCATTGCAAAACTGTTGTCATATGAAGTGATCAAAGAGTAGACAGCCAGAAAAATCAGGAGGAATATATTATAAAAGGGTTTCAGACGATTAAGTAATAAAAATATTGTTCTTTTTATGACTTTCGTGATGCTTATGCTATCAGTCGGCTTTTTAAAATTTATGACGGATTGTGCTTTCTATTCACATTCTAAAGACATATTCTTGTTTGTGTTTTCATTTTGAATTTATATTTTTATATTCCTTTTCGTAAAGAAGGCCCATGAGGAATTAGATAAGCTTCAAGCTCCCCATCACCTGGCCCCATTCCTGAGTGAGGAGGTGGGTTCAGAAGAGGTATTAGCAGTAGGTTTCCCGTGAAACAATGAAAAGGACTCACGGGGCCAGTTTTATCAACCAGGGAGGAGAGAGTTCTGTGGCTGGTGGCTGACTCCCTACCAGGGAGGGGAGAGGGGACTAGTCAGTGGGTGTGCTCAGAGAGTATGGCCCTGGATAGCTGAAGCTATCAAAGCCTCTGATAAGACCTCTCCAGGCTTGGAATTTTCTGAAAATGGGTAAGGTTTTCTGTTTGAAGCAGAGGAGCTGGTCCAGAATTTTCTAAATCAATCCACGTCTGGCTTCCCAAGAAGGGAAGTGACACTTGAGAAAACTCAAAGAAGACAAGGATGGTCCATAAAACTATCTCCCAAAATTCTGGAGAAAGGGTAGGTCTAGTCCCGTGATGCACTGGGCCTTTCAATGGCCCTAAGGAACTTTTGTTCTCAGAGCTTCGAGATTTGTTTCTTCCAAATTTTATCACAGGTGAGCGTGCGGTAACATCCGTAATAGGGCACTGCAACCCATTACACCTTGGCTTCCCTGAGAATTGTTGCTCGGGAACAAATTCAAATTAATTATCTGGCTACATGATGGCAGGATTAACCTTTAAAGTGGATGCAATGACCATGATTTACATAATCTATTTAATCATTTTTCAATAGAGTTAATATTTAGAAGGCAAGTGGGGAGAAATAAATTACATCTTATAGCTTCCCGCGAACACCAGGCTCAGTTCACAAAAGAATAAAATTAACATTATCTAAGGTATAGAACATATCAGGTGCCTGAAGCTATAAATTAGATTACAGGGATAATTAACAACCCTTCCAGAGTCTTCTTGTAATATGAAACCATCCAGAAAGTAAATAAACAGTGACACACACACACAAGGAGCAGATTTCATCCATCACTTTGCTCTAGGGATCCAAGCAGAGATCCCTTGATCTGATAAGTCCTAATGAGATATTTGACAGGTGTGTGAAATAAACCTTGAGACCATTTGTTTAAGGATGTACCAGGGCTATATCTAGACCACAAGGAACAGGCTAAAAATAAGCCAAATAAAATTAAGTTTGAATCTGGGCGCATCTTTTATCTGATCGTTTTCTTCATAGGTTCCATTGTGGGCAGGACACGTGTCTTTTATTCTGCTTTCTGAAGAGACAAAGGCTAACCACCAAACAGCTGAATGGTGTGTTCTCTAGCCCCAAGGAACCTGGTGCCTCAGAGCTGTTATTCAAAGAATCCGAAAGAGTTCTTGGGGAGTGTGTTTAGGGGGAGATGGCTTTTTTGAAGAGAATTTTCTGAATCTAACAATTCTGCAAATTTATTTATTTTTTTTAGATTATATTTAGTTATTTGAGAGAGAGAGACAGAGATAGCGAGAGAGGGCGTGAGCAGGGAGGCGAGGGAGAAGCAGACTCCCCACTAAGCAGGGAGCCTGACATGGGGCTCGATCCCAGGACTCCGGGATCATGACCTGAGCCGAAGGCAGACACTTAACCGACTGACCCACCCAGGCACCCCCAATTCTGCAAATATAGATTGCCCCGAGAGAATGAGACCAAAAGAGGAGGGCTGGAAAACAGAAACTATGTCATTTTTAAAGCAGCTTATATAAACACTTAATTTTTAATTACATCAAGGTACTCAGTGTGAATGTCTCAAACACAAAGAAAGGAGAGTTCCAGAACGATACAGGAGTATCCTATACCTGTATCCTCCTATCCAGGAGGTAGAGTGATGTATATAATGGAGGGACGGGGGTCTGGGAGACCAGAGAGCTGGGTTCCAACCCTGACTGCCACTAACTAAGGACTCTGAGTGAACTTGCATTTCTCCTCTGGGTATCCAGGATCCTCACCTGAAAACTGAGGACCGCATGGTACCCAGCTCACAGAGCAGTGGTTGAGTATGATATAGACTCCGTCAAGCCTATGTTTGTATCTCTGCCCTACCAGCTGCATGACTGAGCAAGACATTTACATCTTTATCCCCAACATCCTCCCCTGTAAAATAGAGAGTTGAGTAGAACCCACCTCACAGGATTATTGGAATGTTGAAATCAATGTATAAATCACTTAGCACATTGTGCCTGGCACACAGTACACGTTTGGTATAAATTGGCTCTTATTAATATCACTCCAAGACCTCTGCAGCTCTATCATTCTACAGTTCTAGTTTTATGACATATAGATAGAAAGCCCACAGCTGAGCAATATTACAAATGATGAGTTTGTAAGCCGTGTCAGCTTGTGAGAGCATACATACAGCATATTAAGTAGAAGGAAGTTGGAAATAGTCATCCTTAGCACACCTGTGCTAGGTAAAAAGAGAGGGTATATCAGTAAGAATGGAAGGAAATCCTCATTGAAACGGTTGAAATGTTATATTATCCTATTCTCTCAAGTTGTTTGACTCCTTCATACAGACTTAATAAGTGAAACGTTGGGAAAAGTGGTTTTGCTTCTCCTGTTTTTCTATGAAATTGTCCCAGATAAGTAGAGATCGCCATTTAGGGTTACAGTTGGTGCTCGAGGGCCCTGGGAAAACCATCCTGCCAAAGTGATGGATCTGGTTGTTGGTGGCTCGTCAGTAGCTCCTTACAAAAAGCCTTTCAAAAGAGAAAGATGGTCCAATCTTCCAATTTCTTCTAGTGAAGCTTGCTGAACATCTCTCCTCCAAAAATGTCCTTAATGGCTTTTTTCCAACTCAGCCCCAAGCATTTTAAGAAAAGCCCATAAAGGTAGCCTACTCCATCAATTAAACAGAAACACTCTTCATCAAACTTTGACTTTTTGCTTCTTGGATTCTTGTGGGAAGAGAGCATGTGCAACTCTCCTGCCATTTGAGCAGCACCAGAGAATGAGAAGCCATGTGTGGAATTAGTGACAGGCACAGCCCCCTTCTACACGAGACTGGAAATGCAGGTTCCCAGGTTTCTGGCTCCTGAGGGAACCATCCTTCCAGCCCACTGGGCGGTCTCTGTGTTACTCTAGCAATTATGAGAATAATAAGGGCTCAACTGAGTGTTTTCTAGATGCCAGGCACCATGCTGAGCCCTGTACACACCTCTATCGTGACCTTCTCACAAAAGCTTTGTGGAGTAAGTAGTCATATTGTCCCCATTTTACAGATGAAGACGTGGAGGCCTAGAAATGTTAAGCAGCTTGCTCAAGGAAGGTCACAGTGTCAGTAAACAGCAGAGATAGGATTAGAATTGCCTTCCACTTGGTTCCAGAGTTCGTGGTCTGAACAGTAATTCCTTAAGGCCTGTCTGTCGACCGAGTTATCTCTCCTCCTTGACAGTCTTCCCCAAATTACCTTGCTGTTCTTCCAGGAAGAAGACATCCCCTGCCCATGGCTTAGGGAATGCTTTCTCCCCACCGTGAATACCTCAATTAGCCAATAGTTTGATTGCCTGTTTTATGCCCAGCAGTGTGCTAAGATAAAAAGCCTTTGAACTTCCAGCCCTGTCGTTCTGCAAAAGGAATGTATTTGAGGAGAGTTGACTGACAGATCAGGTTGTAAAAAATTAAAAGTCCATTCTTAAAAAAGATACTCCTTTAAAAGTGGACTAGAGGGCCAAAGAATTCTAAACCAGTGTGTGTGTATGTGTGTGTATGTGTGTGTCTGCATAAGGGAAGTTGAAGAGAAATGCCGCCCATTTATTCCACAAAATGCCATTGGAAAAGAGCAATATCGTGGCAAGAGGAGATGATAGCTATTTATTCCCCCAAAGAAGAGAGCATTTGAAGAGATTCATCAGCATGACATTAGCAATCCTCGAAAACATTTTATACATGAATTCTTGAAGACAAGAAAAGGACAAATCAATCACACTCTGAAACGATCCCATTACACAGCGTGCAGTAAGTCATCTTCCGGGAACACAGTCGCGCTTCCCTCCACCAGGCCTCCTGATCTCCCACTTGCAAGCGTGAAAACAGAGCTGGGAATCGGGCAAATCAAGGCAGTGCTCCATTGAATCCATGTGCTGTCTAGGGCAACAACATGGACAAAGTCCCCTTTTGTTTATTTATTTTTTAAAGATTTTATTTATTTATTTGACAGAGAGATAGAGAGCACAAGTAGGCAGAGTGGCAGGCAGAAGTAGGCTCCCCGCTGAGCAGGGAGCCCGACCTTGGGCTCGATCCCAGGACCCTGGGATAAAAGCCCGCTTTTAAATCAACATGTGCAACCTCTAAAGAGACAGTTCCATCTCTTCCTGTATATGGGTGTGGCATCCCTCAGAGGAGGGCTGGGTTGATTTTTCTCTTTTCGATGGTTAATTCTCCTGTTGTCATTTGCAGAACAGAACAGAACATCAAATTGGAGGAGATATCCTTTTGTTCCTCTATGTCAGTAATAGATGCTTCTTTCATTTCAGGGAGTTGGGATGGGGTGGGAATGAATGAACCAATTAAACTCGAGGAAGGTATAAATTAGTCTCAAATGACCTTAAAATGAACTACCCAACACTCCAGACTTGTGTTGGGTAGGCTCTTCGGGAATATCCCCGACCTTAAGATTGGCTCTTTTGTAGCCAAGAAAGTCTTCCTTTTCTTTATAGAAACTGACTTGTGTACCTAGACCTGGGACGTGCTGGTTCTCAGGCTAAAAGTCTTGTCCCCCACAAGCACTGTGGGAGGCAATAGAGTTTGGCCATACAACTTTGAACTCTGTGAAGTTGTGCAGACCTGAATTCAAGCCCTCAATTTATTCTGGGCTTTAAGATCTACTGTGATTCAGGGAGGGAGAATACAGGTGTCAAGTTCAGAACTACTTGTTTACATGATAAATTACAGCTCTTTGGGGACCGTTGTCAAGGTTTGAGAGAAGAGGAGAGGGTTCTCACAGCAACCTCTTAAAAGCTTCATTATATATTTGAGATGTGACAAGGGAAATTCTCCAAGTTTCTCTGAAATTGTATCTCCTCTTTTGTAAAACAGAAATAATCTCTTCTGCTCACCACATAAGAACAATCTACCAGAACAAGAGTTGCATGTGCACAAGGATAATGCCCCCTCAAGTTGTACAAGTTTTTGAGCAGTGCCTGGCGCAGAGAAAATGCAGGAAAATATCACTGCTGAGTGAACAAGTAAATCAAGAAATGAATCGCATCAGTGGATTGAAAGTAATAAGAAATCATCGTGAAGTCCTCCATCCTATTTGTAAGCCTGCTCTTCTCCAAAAGCAACAAACTCTAAGGCACTTCTTTGGCCATGACTCAAGGTCTAGGAACTATCTCAACTTTTGACTCAGAACTTTTTGAATTATCTAGTTTTTGGAATTCTGTTTTATCTTGGGCAAGCCTGTGCTGATCCACGCATGGCTTTTCCTCTAAAGACTGGTGGCTCATCAAATATCATTCACCTGAGCTCTAGTCAAATCTCCTTACAGGTCTCCAGGTAACTGGAGGTATTTTCAATTGTGACAGCTCAGTGAGAAGTTTTATGAGATTGCTTCCCCCTTGCCATAATCCCACCAGCCCTCCTCTGGGCTGTACTTCTAGAAATCAGTTGCCCTCCAAATATCAGTGGAAACTGGTGCTCTTAGTGGAAAATATTAATGAAATCTGCGGTCCCCGTCTCAGGGGTGGTTTCTCCAGAAGGTGGGCAGCAGGGGCTGCCTGGATCTTTACATTTGAGACACACCAGCTGGGCTCACACTTCTTGTCACATCCCTGGGGGAGGTGTTGGCCACCAACAAGTTCTGACCAAGAGCCGGGCCCTGGGTGAGGCTTTGTGGGTAAACAGAGGTATGTTGTACCCACACCCTCCAGTGAGACAGACATGTCACAACGAAGTTTCTAGTAATCCAAGAAAGCCCATTTTAGGGGCCACCTGAGCAGGCTAAAGGTGCCAGGACTGGGAGAGCAAAGGGTCGGAGACTTCAAGGAAGATTTCGTGGAGGAAGTGGGCCTTGAATCAGGAGTTGAGGGAAAGGGATTCACTGAGCGGGCCAGAGAGGGGTGGGAATTCTGAGTGGAGGCAGGGACAGGGGTGCGTGAACAAGGCAGCGAGGGGACACGCGTGCAGGGAGAGCACCAGACAAGAGCCGGGAGAGGTGGTGTCGGCACCAACCCTGCACAAGGCCCTGGGCAAAGTCAACAGGCTGCTGAGGCCCCAGGTTTTCCTTTTTCGGCACCCCTTCCTCCCTCATGGAGTCCCTAGAAAAATCAAACTAAATAGTGGATGTGAAACTTATTTGAGAATTCTGATCTGCTGCAGAAACGCAGGTGCTCTTACCACCGCCGTTTAGGAGAAGTCCGCTTAGAAAAGCAGGCTGGGCACAGATCCGAAAGGACCTGAAACGTCTAGCTAAGGAGCCTTGCTAGTTGACACAGAACTTTGTAAGCCAAGAGCAACGAGGAGCCCTGGGCAGGCCCGCTCGGCTCCTCCCTCCCCTGCAGCCTGCCTCCTTCCCTCCAGGTCTCTCCCTGCCGCCCACCTCACCCTCCACAACCGTCATTGACACTAACGTGGGGGGACAGCTTATCTCTGAGAGCGTTGACGTAGCGCGAACTCTCTGCACTTCAGCTCCGCCCTCCCTCTCCCACGAAGTTAAAAGTGACTAAATCAATTAATGTGGTCTGTTTGAGAATTTGGGCAACCATCGAGCATCTGATGGGGCGCTGCCTAGCAACAAGAGCGGTGGTGCAGGGATCGTCTGAGTTCGGATCTTCCGGGTAGCACAGATTCCCTATGGGATGGACTTGGGCTTGACTTGACTTTCCTTGTCTGGACCTCCATCTTCTCCTCTGTGAAATGGGGACTTCCGTGTTCTCTAAACGCTTGTCCGACCCTCTCTAGGGATGTTTCTGGGCCTGAGGACAGAGCAATGGAGGAGTTTCGGGGAGGGCACTAAGTGCCCTAGAAAGGACAGATAAAGCCTATGGAGGGCATACGGACAACCGCATGTCCCAATTAGAGCCAGAGTGACAGTGGTCTATTCATCCAACCCCGAGATGAGCCAAGTGAATTTGTTAATGAGTGACACCGAGCTTCTGCCATGGTGGAGCTCACGATCTAGCGGCACAGTCGGACAAATACACAGACTAGGAAGCCTGGCAAGTGTCAGGAGGCCATAGGGCTGGGAGAAGGGGGAGACAGAGGAGGCCCATCTACCCCAGAATGGTGATTTCCATCATATCTATCTTGTGCTCCCTGCAATGCTTCATCATTCTATTTCCTGAATAGCTTCACCAAGCAAGAGAATTTGGATACATTTGATCTTCTATTTTTAGGAACATTGCAATGACATGAAGTATCTTGAACATGCCCAACCCTCCCAGGTCGGAGATGTCCGAGGAGGGGGATCCTCCTCGGCCTCCGTGACGACTCAGGGATTCCCTAGAACCTTTTCCTGTGCCACCGTCCCCTGATTCTCTGTGTTGGTCCGTGCTGGCTCTTTCTGCATGACATTTATTAAGCTCGCTCTCAGGACACTGCCCTTCCTTTCTCTTGTTCTGTACCTGCCACTTGGCAGCGTGACACCTTTCACCAGGTGTCCAAATTTTGTTGGGCAAATTCCCTATACAAATACCAGGCTATAGACTAAGCACTGACAGAGAGACAAATTCATAACCACCTGCTTGGATTGAATCAGGAGAGTTCATGCCCAAAGCCAATGAGCATCTATGGGGTGGTGATTAGTGGTGTTTAGCAACCACCTACAAGTTTCCTAAGTTCACCATTCCCTCCAAAACTTCATGCATTTATTTCTTTTTTCCTAACGTGACCTTTCTAAACCTTCAAGGGTTTGACATCCAAGAATCTCGCGATCAAGCCCACAGTCTCCATCCCTACACCTTTCTTTGTTTCAGAGATCTGTCCCATCCCTTCTTTGCCTCTGCTGCTCTGGGCTAACAGTCCCACCTGCCCAGTCCTCCAGTCCCCTGGCCATTTCCCTGGCTCATCCCTGGACCTCCTCCAGTTCCATTGGGCCTTTCTTGAAGTGCATGGGGATGAGAAGTATGCATTTCCTCAAGTGAAAGGGAGTGTTTTGTTATCTGTTTTCAAAGCCTGTCCTGAAGACACCAGCCTCATGCTGGCCATTCTGGCCACATCAAACCCTTGTCAGCTGATGAGCCAAATGACGACCTCTTGGCTTCCTTCTCCTCCTCCATTCTCTCAGGGACAGACACTCCTCCAAGGTTCTCTGAAAATGACTCCTAGCCAGACAATAGCCATATTTCCTTGCTGTGCTACTGTTCTCCACCACAGGTAAGAATCAGTAAGAAGCAAAAACCATTTTGCAGCCAGGAGAATTCTAATCCTTGGCTAAGCATGTTCACATCCCAAACGCATGCAGGGCACGCATTCTGACAAACGAACGACACAGCCGCGGTCGTGGAAACAGAGCTGTTCGCAATCGGCTGGCTTCCTATTAGGGCAGTGGCGAGAAGCTTTCCATCAATGCCAGTGCCGCTGATTACACGAGGAAAGCAGAGTCACAAGGTGCAATTTCCTTCCAGGCAGCATGAGCCTGCATCTACGTGAAATGAAGGGGATTGCGGTCATCAAAATAGCTTCAGTGAACTATGTGAGCCGGGCCATTTCCTATGTTCCGACACAAGACTTTTGAGGTTTTGACTAAAAATTCAAACCTAGGGGCACCTGGGTGGCTCAGGCGTTAAGCGTCTGCCTTCGGCTCAGGTCATGATCCCGGGGTCCTGGGATCGAGCCCCGTGTCGGGCTCCCTGCTCAGGAGGGAGTCTGCTTCTCCCTCTCCCTCTCCCCCTGCTTGTGTTCCCTCTTTCGCTGTGTCTCTCTCTGTCAGATAAATAAATAAAAATTTTTAAAAAATAAATAAATAAATAAAAAATAAAAATTCAAACCTAGGCTTTACCTTCTTGTTGCCCCAGAGACACACTAATACGTGTGTGTGTGTCCGCACACGGACAACTAACTTGGCTCCCGTACCTCGCCCCTCCCCTCGCTGGTATCTCTCTCCATCTTTCTGTTTGTTTCTCTGTTTCTATGTTCGAGCCTCTCCTTCCTTTTGTCCCCTCCCCCTCCTCCTTTTTCTCTCCCTGTCTCTCTGTCTCTTTCTCTCTCACATTCTCTGTCCCCTCTCCTTTTCCTCCCTGCTTCCCCCCTCCCTCTACCTCTACCCCCACTTCCCTTTTTCTGCCTTCCGTCTTAACTGAGTGTGTCTCTGTCCCCATGTCTCTGCCAACTCCATGATGCCCAAACCGTGCAAACAAGCAAGTTCAGCCCATTTCCCTGAGACCACAGAGTGCCGGCTGCGTGCTGGTAGTGTTCTCTGCTCGCTTCTGCTCCCTGTCTGGCACCTCGCCCTAAACATCCTCCTGATGGATGAGCACCAACGTAAGAAACTTGTCGATATCCCAGGTTCCATTAGGCTGACCTGTCACAGCTACAGTGTGACATCCTTAGGATGACAATACAGAGTCCTGGAGTGCTTTCTAAAATACGACGGAGAAAACGATCAGAGTTTAAGGGGTTTTGGGGAGGTATTATTTTATTATTGTGATTTTTAGAAAACTGGTAATTTGTGTGTAGTCTAATTGCTGTGTGCAGTCTACATGCTGACTTTTTTTTTAAAGATTTTATTTATTTGAGAGAGAGCGAGAGAGAGCACAACCAGAGCGGGAGAGGAAGAAGCAGACTCTCCACTGAGCAGGGAACCCGACATGGGTCTCTATCCTGGAACTCCAGGATCATGACCTGAGCCGAAGTCGGACGCTTAACCGACTGAGCCACCCAGGTGCCCTACATGCTAACATATAATTAACCAGAACATTTGATTGACCTAAGGGCCGTTTTTCCTAATTGTGTCACATGTGAGTCACCAAGGAAATAGCAGTATAAACTCCTTGTGGAACTTATTGGAAGATAATACAGCAGAGTGTCTAAATGTCTCAGAATGTCATTTTGGAATATGACCCGGAAGTGCGTACAAATGTCAAGAGACCTCAAATGACATTCGTTTCTATCCTTGGGGTTCTGATGGTAGTTAGTGGTTGGCTCCAACAAACCCTGGTTGTGAATCTGTCCCCGCCGCCCCGTGCCTTGCGGTGCCTTTGCTGGGGGAGGGTCACTCAGTCCCGTGTGCTGTCTCTGCCTGGCCTGCTAGCCTCCGTGCTGACCAGGGCTCCAGCCTCTAAGCTGAGTGTGTTTGCCTTTTTAGTTTCCCTGAGCCTAGATGACCTAAACAACTCTGTCCTGCCTGCATTTGCAATGAAAACATATTTTGCGCTTGTCCCAGTGGTCATGAATTATAGAATCGTAAATCTGAAAGGGACCTCAGAGTTGTCTACTCCAGTCTTTCATTTGGCTAATGAGTAGGGTGACCGGTTCATCCGGACAGTTTCAATTTATGCCTCTTGTTCTGCTATAGTTATTAATGGCTCCCTCTTCTACTCTCAAATGTATCCTAATGTGGACAATAAATTATGTGATCTCCCTACTAATGAGAGAAGCAACTTAGCTGGGGCCAGAACCTGTACACAGGTATCCAGAGTTTATATTTTTTAATAATTATTCAACTGTGCTGCCTATTTCACTTTAAAGGTATTTCTTTAGAGCAATGCTTCTTAACCAAAATCACCTGGAAAGCTATTCCAAAGCACAAATGACTCTAATAAACTCTTAGGGTGCGATCTGGACATATTGTCTTATGACAAAATTCCCAAGGTGACTTTTTTTAAAGGTTTTGTTTATTTATTTGAGAGAGAGAGAGAGAGACAGAGAGAGAACATGTGCGAGAGGGAGCATGGGCACACACTTGTGCATGTGAGCTGGGGGAGGGGCAGAGAGAGAGAGAGAGGGATTCTCGAGCGGACTCTGTGTTGAGCACAGAACCGATGCAGGGCTTGATTCTCATGACCTGAGCTGAAATCAAGAGTCAGACGTTTAACTGACTGAGCCACCCATGCACCCCCCAAGGCGATCTTGATGCACGTCTGTGATTCAGAACCATTGCATAGAGAAGAGCTGAGAGAGGTTACTCCACCACCAAAACCATGTGCCAAAATGTACTATTTCAGCACTAACAAATCTAACCAACCAATTGCCAGACTCTAATGCTTCATCGTTGATGACTCCATTTTGGTTTCTAATGTGCCATGTGACTTAGAAATAAGGCTGAAAAGGGAGCTAAAAAGCTTAGAGGTGCCTTCCTTCTTGTGTCCAGCTCTAGAAGACATACAGAAAGCCTTCTCAGACCCATGGAGGGCTCCTTTATTTTGACTTTCTGCTTGCTGTTGGCCACGCCATTCCCATCAGAGGCCAAAGAGCTAGACAAGAATAGATTTTCCTCATGCCGTAGAAGAAGATTATAGCCTATGGAGGAGGGCTCTGAGATAAGCCCCCAAACAGTGCTGACCATGGGCAACATGGAGCTGGTGGCCAGAAGAGATTTAGTAAAAGACAGGAGTGCTTCTTACATTTTCCCTGGAAGAAAAGGAACCAGCAGAAATGATTCCACGGCAGGAAGGAGAAAGTGAAGCACAGCTGGAAAGCTACGTGAAGGAAGAGCAGTGATTAATCAGGGCTCGAAAACCATCTGCTCTCCTTGGCTCTCGCACCCATGCTGGCAACACAGGCTACAGATGCTTGAAAGGGAGCTGGGCGCTGGGGAAGAGACAGCGCTTTCCTGTTCGGTGAAGGCGTAAAGATTCATCTTCTGCAAGACTGGAGCTGGAAAAGGGCACGCTTATTTGGGGCAACCTCATTAGGTTCCCCTGTTTCCCCAAGTCTGGGGTGTTTATAGGTTGGCTTCCTTTTGTTTTGAGCTTTTGTGCCACAGTTTTTGTTTTACGAGTTGGAATCCTCTGCTTGGACTTATGGTTACACATGGAGAAATGACCAAATGTGTTCAGCTTTGTTTCGTTTCTAAAACCTCATTAAAACAATAGTAAAGAAATTGAAAGGCGGGCACTTGATGGAATGAGCACTGGCTGTTATAGGCAGTGGATGAATCACTAAATTCTACCCCCAAATTAATAATATACTACATTAACTAACTTGAATTTAAATAAAACAAACAAACAAAAAAAGCAATTGAAAATAGACATTAACCCATAGGCAAAAAGAATAAAAATGAAAGGGTAAAAATAAAAAGCTACAAGATTTCTATAAATTGAGGGGATAAAGAAAGCAGATGGGGTGCTATGGATTGAATTGTGTTCCCCCCCACAAAATGCATATGCTGAAGTATAACTTCCAGTGAGGTGGCATTTGGAGATGGGGCCCCTGGGGAGGTAATTAAGGTTAAATGAGGTCCTAAGAGCATGCCTTGATTGGATATCTCATAATAAGAAGAGGAAGAGAGACCAGAGATCTCTCTCTCCTCAGTGTGTGCATACAAAGAAGAGGTGATGTGAGCACACGGCATGGCAGCCACCTATAAACCAGGAAGGTTTTCACCAAAACCTAATCATGCTGGCACCTTCATCTTGGACTTCCAGCCTCCAGAACCATGAGAAATAAATGTCTACTATGTAAGCCACCTAGTCTATAGTAGTTAGTTGTGGCAGCCTGAGCAGACTGACCCATGAGGGACTGAATTAGCTTGGAAGAGGAACGTAGGTGTAGAAGGTTGCAGCCAGGTTGGCGTTGGGGCCTGGTGAACAGGTGAGCTCTTTAAAAGGGTCAACATTGAGGTGTTGAACCAACAGGACCCATCCTACTCTGAAGAGTCATATAACCCCATCTCTACTCACTCTCCAATGAGAAAAGGGGGGATTCTGCTTTGTTTTCTGGAGAAATTGAGCTGGAGATGGGTGGCCCAAGGCACAGTTTAGGGCAGGGGAAGCTTGATGCTACAGGTGGGATGATTATGGGCCTATATAGTACATGCGAAGCCCTCAGTTCTTTGCCTTGGCCCTGCTCCCAGAACACAGCAGTCAGGGGTACATGCCCCCTTCTACCCCAGGGAGAAGGTTGGAGTACTCTTCTCTGGAGAACCTGAGTGGCCCCAGAGGAGTGATGTCTGCACAGTGGAAAATGAGAATCTAGCAATGGAAAACAAAAGCCCACTTGCTCCCTGACACCCATCAAAGGAGCCTACAATTTGACAAACTCCACCCACATGAGCCAAGGTCATAGTCATCATTTTACCTCTTCAATGTTGTTGTTGTGTTGTGTTGGCTTTTTTTAGAGGGGGCTAGGGGCAGAGGGAGAGGGAAAGAGAATCTTAAGCAGACTCCATGCCCAGAGCCTGACTCGAGGCTCTATCTCACGATCCCAAGATCATGATCTGAGCCAAAATCAAGAGTCAGATGCTTAACCCGACTGAGCCACCCAGGTGCCCCTAGCTCTTTGATGTTAAGTAGGAGAGGATAGGCAAGGACTGAGTGAGGGTAGAACAGAGACAGTTTCAAACACACAGAACTCAAAAACTTTATTTCTCACGTACTGTTTCCCAAACTCCTGGAGCCTGTGCTCTGGTGAAATGAAAGAGAAACTCAACAAAGAGAAAGACCTGGGATCCAGAAAACAAGAGTTGCAATGTAGAATAATGGTGAAGGGAAGTCCTAGGAGGAAAACTGTGCATCAAGCCTAGGAAAGAACTAGCCCAGATGGAGCCAAAAGATAGAGGGATGTGGAAGGGAGATGTCTATATTAGAAAAAAAAGGTAAGTGGTACATAATCTGATATATTTTGAAGTTTGGAAAAAAAAATTCCTAGGTGTTTGAAAGATGTTGAAACATTTGGGGAAAAATAGAGATTAATACATATAAAATTAAACAAATAAACAAATTAGGTAATTATTAATTACAGGAAAAAAATAGTAATAGCCACCTTCCAAGAGGTACTCATTGATCCCCACTTCTTGGTTTTCACGCCCCTTATATAATCTCCTCCCTCATTCATTAGGAATAATCATGTAACAACCATGATTTTGCAAAAATAATGGCAAGTGAGTTTGAGACTAAGTCATAAAAGACACTGAGACTTTTAGCCTACTCTCTGAAATCAGTTGCTCTGCAGGAAGCCAGCTTCCATGACGCTTAAGCAGCCTGAGAACAAAGAGACAGCCAACAGCCTGCAAAACTTGCCAATCACGTGAGTGAGCCTTCACTGATATAGCTCCCCCAGCTCCAGTCAAGCCTTCAGATGACTTCATTACCCAGTCAACACCTTGACTGCAAGTTCATGAGACCCGGAGCCCAAACTTCCGGCCTAAGTTCTTCCTGAATTCCTGACCCACAGAAACTATATAAGATAATAAATGCATACCGCTGCTTTAAGGCACTAGGTTTTAGGATAAATCTGGCTTATGAAGGTTTTGCTACCTGCAAGTGGGGTGCAGCTATAATAAAAACCTTAAAAATGTGGGTGTGGATCTAGACTTTGGCTGAAGCTAGAAGAACCTTCAGGGGAATGTTAGTGAAAGCCTAGGAGATATGAAAGATACTGTTACTAGAAGCATGATTGCCTTTGAGGAGGATAGTGGGGAAAACCTAAAAGAAAGTGGGGGAACTATAATTGGAAATTGGAGGAAAGGCAGCTCTTGTTACATAGGAACAGAAAGTTTAACAATGCTGTTGCCTGGGGCAACATGGAAAATGGATCTAATGAAGTATGCAGTCTAGCTCAAGAGTGACATGTGAGAGTAGAGAGATAGCTTTTGTTTTGTTTAAACCAAAAAGAGATGGTACTCACTAGTCCAGAAATTCCCAGAATCTCCAGATGGCTAATGATTTTAAAATTATGAAATGGTTCCCAAGCAAAGATCAAATCCAGGCAAAGTCAGGAAAGCAAAGTAAGTCAGCATAAACATGAAGCTGAATTTGTGGTTGTAAAACAAACAAACAAACAAACAAAAAAAGGAGTAAAACTTCAGAAATATCTAAGGCAATGCCTCAGAAAACTGTTCAGGAAAAGAAGGCCTCCAAGCAACATAGGGATTCTGTCCCTCAGTTATCTCAGCAAAATCTCAAGGTAGAAAAGAGCTAATCCCAAAGGGATTTCTGGAGGTGGCTTTTGTCCCATGGCATGAATCTCCAGTAAGGTTCACAGGAGATCTATAAAGTTTTTATGAGAACTGTATTGGCAAAAACACCTCCAGCTTGGACTGAGGAATAGAAGGAATAGAAATAGAACAAATCATAAAGACGGCTTCTCACCTGCAAACAAAGTCTACCTATCATGGAAATGGAAGAGTGACACAGTAGCTAGAAAGAAATGCTCAGGCCAAGAGCCAAGGAGAATTCTTCGCAGGCTCTGAGTCTTAATCAAGGAATGGTCAAGTGCATCTTGTCAAGTGCTAAATTTAAGAATTGCTATGAACCATTGACTCCTGTCTCCTCTTCCCTCACTTTTTGACAGGGGAGTTATTATATACCTGTCCCACCAATGTATGTTGGGTGTATGGCCTGCAGACAACTTGTCTCTTTAGTTCACAGGTCTTCAGATTGAGAGGAGCTGTATTTGAAGAAATATTTTCAAGGAACTACCCCTGAGGAGATTCATCTTCCCTGAGCTTGATTTCAACAATGAGAATCTGGACTTCTATCTGATGGTTAGAAGAGACTTTGAGGGACCTTGGGAGAGGAGCCAGTGGATTTTGTGTGTGGGACAGACATGAGTCATTGGGTTGACATCTTGACTGAGCTCCCAAGCCATAGCCACCCGACTAAGCTGTTCCCAAATTTGAGACCCACAGATAAGATAATAAATGTTAAATATTGTTTTATTGCTAGGTTTTTATGTAATTTGTAGCAATTGATAATGAATACAAAAATGAATCACAGTATTTGACTCAGTGGTAAGCTTTATTTATGTATTACATTCGTAATAATGTTAAAAAATTATAATAGAACTGTACTGGAGAAAGGGGGAGGGTAAACAGGTGGAGATGTAAGAGAATAAATCCGTACCCACCTTAACAGAATCATAGATGCCATGCACTAAGAAATAGCAGAAAATGCAGAGTTTATAGAAAACATGGGGATATATATCAGATGACTTCCCTACAAGAGATAAAAGGGCTCGTTTCTTTTCTTTTTTTTTTTTTTATGTTATGTTAGTCACCATACAATACATCATTGGTTTTTGATGTGGTGATCCACGATCCATTGTTTTCATATAACACCCAGTGCTCCATGCAGTACGTGCCCTCCTTAATACCCATCACTGGGCTAACCAATCCCCCCCGCCTTCTAAAACCCTGTTTGTTTCTCAGAGTCCATAGTCTCTCATGGTTCATCTCTCCCTCCAATTCCCCCCACCCCATTTTTCCCTTCCTTCTCCTAATGTCCTCCATGCTATTCCTTATGTTCCACAAATAAGTGAAACCATATGATAATTGACTTTCTCTGCTTGACTTATTTCACTTAGCATAATCTCCTCCAGTCCCATCCATGTTGATGTAAAAGTTGGGTATTCATCCTTTCTGATGGCTGAGTAATATTCCATTGTATATATGGACCACATCTTCTTTATCCATTCATCTGTTGAAGGGCATCTCGGCTCTTTCCACAGTTTGGCTATGCGGACATTGCTGCTATGAACATTGGGGTGCATATGGCCCTTCTTTTCACTACCTCTGTGTCTTTGGGGTAAATACCCAGGAGTGCAATTGCTGGGTCATAGGGTAGCTCTATTTTTTAATTTTTGAGGAACGTCCACACTGTTGTCCAAAGTGGCTGTACCAGCTTGTATTCCCACCAACAGTGTAAGAGGGTTCCCCTTTCTCCACAACCTCTCCAACATTTATTGTTTCTTTCCCTGTCCATTTTTGCCATTCTAACTGGTGTAAGGTGGTATCTCAATGTGATTTGGATTTGGATTTTGGATTTGGATTTCCCTGGTGGCTAATGATGATGAACATTTTTTCATGTGTCTGTTAGCCATTTGTATGTCTTCTTCAGAGAAGTGTCTTTTCATGTCTTCTGCCCACTTTTTGACTTGATTATTTGTTTTTTGGGTGTTGAGTTTGAGAAGTTCTTTATAGATCTTGGATACCAGCCCTTTATCCGTAGTGTCATTTGCAAAGATCTTCTCCCATTCTGTGGGTTGCCTCTTTGTTTTGTTGACTGTTTCCTTTGCTGTGCAGAAGCTTTTTATCTTGATGAAGTCCCAAAAGTTCATTTTTGCTTTTGTTTCACTAGCTTTTGGAGATGTATCTTGAAAGAAGTTGCTGTGGGCGATGTCAAAGAGGTTACTGCCTATGTTCTCCTCTAGGATTTTGATGGATTCCTGTCTCACATTGAGGTCTTTCATCCACTTTGAGTTTATCTTTGTGAATGGTCGAGTTTCATTCTTCTGCATGTGGCTGTCCAATTTTACCGGCACCATTTATTGAAGAGACTGTCTTTTTTCCATTACATGTTTTTTCCTGCTTTGTCAAAGATTATTTGACCATAGAGTTGAGGGTCCATATCCGGGTTCTCTATTCTGTTCCATTGGTCTATATGTCTGTTTTTGTGCCACTACCATGCTGTCTTGGTGATCACAGCTTTGTAATATAGTTTGAAATCAGGCAACGTGATGCCCCCAGGTTTGTTTTTCTTTTTCAACACTTCCTTGGTGATTCGGGGTCTTTTTTGATTCCATACAAATTTTAGGATTGTTTGTTCCAGCACTTTGAAAGATGTCATTGGAATTTTGATCGGGATGGCATTGAAGGTGTAGATTGCTCTGGGTAGCATAGACATTTTAACAATGTTTATTCTTCTGATTCATGAGCATGGAATATTTTTCCATCTTTTTGTGTCTTCTTCAATTTCTTTCATGAGTCTTTTGTAGTTCCTAGAGTATAGATCCTTTACCTCTTTGGTTAGGTTTATTTTGAGGTATCTTATGGTTTTTGGTGCTATTGTAAATGGAATCATTTCTCTAATTTCTCTTTCTACAGTTGCATTGTTAGTGTATAAGAAAGCAACTGATTTCTGTGCATTGATTTTGTATCCTGCCACATTACTGAATTGCTGTATGAGTTCTAGTAATTTGGGGGTGGAGTCTTTTGGGTTTTCCACTTAAAGTATCATGTCATCTGTGAAAAGAGAGAGTTTGACTTCTTCTTTGCCAATTTGAATACCTTTTATTTCTTTTTGTTGTCTGATTGCTGTTGCTAGGACTTCTAGTACTATGTTGAACAATAGTGGTGAGAGTGGGCATCCTTGACGTGTTCCTGATCTTAAGGGAAAGGCTCTCAGCTTTTCCCCATTGAGGATGATATTCGCTGTGGGTTTTTCATAGATGGATTTTATGAACTTGAGGTATGTTCCCTCTATCCCTATACTCTGGAGAGTTTTAATCAGGAAAGGATGTTGTATTTTGTCAAATGCTTTTTCTGCATCAATTGAGAGGACCATATGGTTCTTCTCCGTCCTCTTATTAATGTGTTCCATCACATTGATTGATTTGCAAATGTTGAACCACCCTTGCATCCCGGGGATAAATCCCACTTGGTTGTGGTGGATGATCCTTTTAATGTATTGTTGGATCCTATTAGCTAGGATTTTGTTGAGGATTTTGGAATCCATATTCATCAGGGATATCAGTCTGAAATTCTCCTTTTTGATGGGGTCTTTGCCTGGTTTGGGGACTAAGGTAATGCTGGCCTCATAGAATGAGTTTGGAAGTTTTCCTTCTGTTTCTATTTTTTGAAACAGCTTCAGTAGAATAGGTATTATTTCTTTTTTGAATGTTTGGTAGAATTCCCCAGGGAACCCATCAGGCCCTGGATTCTTGTTTTTGGGGAGGTTTTTGATCACTGCTTCAATCTCGTTACTGGTTATTGGCCTATTCAGGTTGTCAATTTCTTCCTGCTTCAGTCGTGGCAGCTTATAGGTTTCCAGGAAGGCCTCCATTTCATCCAGATTGCTCAGTTTATTGGCATATAGTTGTTGATAATAATTTCTTTTTTTTTAATTTATTTATTTTAGAGAGAGAGAATGAGAGAGAGCAAGCACATGAGAGGGGGGAGGGTCAGAGGGAGAAGCAGACTCCCTGCCAAGCAGGGATCCCGATGTGGGACTCGATCCAGGGACTCCAGGATCATGACCTGAGCCGAAGGCAGTTGCTTAACCAACTGAGCCACCCAGGCGCCCCTGTTGATAATAATTTCTAATAATTGTTTCTATTTCCTTGGTGTTAGTCATGATCTCTCCCCTTTCATTCATAATTGTATTAATTTGGGTCCTTTCTCTTTTCTTTTGGATAAGTCTGGCCAGTGGTTTATCAATCTTATTAATTCTTTTAAAGAACCAACTTCTAGTTTCGTTGATCTGATCTACTATGTTTCTGGTTTCTAATTCATTGATTTCTGCTCTAATTTTAATTATTTCTCTTCTAATGCGTGGCTTAGGCATCATTTACTGCTTTTTCTCTAGTTCTTTAAGGTGTAGAGTTAGTTGGTGAATTTGGGACTTTTCTATTTTTTTTTGAGTGAGGCTTGGATGGCTATGTATTTCCCCCTTAGGACCACCTTTGCAGTATCCCATAGGTTTTGGACTGATGTGTTTTTGTTCTCATTGATTTCCATGAATTGTTTAAGTTCTTCTTTGATTTCCTGGTTGACCCAAACATTCTTGAGCAGAGTGGTCTTTAGCTTCCAAGTGTTTGGTCACATATTCTTTCAGTTTCTCCCAGTCATGGAAGCTGTGCATCTCTCCATCCATTCTAAATGAAAGCCTTGCTGGATAAAGTATTCTTGGCTGCATGTTCTTCTCATTTAGTACCCTGAATATGTTTTGCCAGGCCTTTCTGGCTTGCCAGGTCTCTGTGGATAGGTCTGACGTTATTCTGATGTTCCTCCCTCTGTACGTAAGGAATCTCTTCCCCCTAACTGCCCTTAAGATTGTTTCCTTGGTTCTAAGATTTGCAAGTTTTACTATTACATGCCAGGGTGTTGGCCTGTTTTCCTTGATCTTAGGAGTGATCCTCTCTGCCTCTATGACTTGAATGTTTGTTTCATTCCCCAGATTAGGGAAGTTCTCAGCTACGATTTGCTCAAATACATCTTCTAGTCCTCTCTCTCTCTCCACGCCCTCCGGGATTCCAATGATTCTGACATTGGAACGCTTCATGGTGTCATTTATTTCTCTGGTTCTATTTTCATGGATTCTGAGTTGTTTTTCCCTGGCCTCCTCTTTTCCCTTTTTATCTATTATATTGTCTTCCAGGTCACTTATTCGCTCTTCTGCCTCAGTTACCCCAGCTGTTAGATTATCTAGATTGGATTAGATCTCATTGATAGCATTTTTAAGTTCTGCCAATTCACTTTTTATTTCTGCTCTTAGAGACTCTCTGTTGCCATTAATTGATTTCTCCATTCTAGCCATTGTCTTCACAATTGCTAGCCTGAATTCCATCTCCGATATCTTGGTTATATCTGCATCCATTTGTCAATCTGCAGCATAAGTCATAATCTCTGAGTCTTTTCTATTTTGGGGGCTCATCCTCCTAGTCATTCTGTTGATGGGTGTTTGAGGGAAGGTATAGAGTCCAAATTATTGACCAGAAACCAAACAAGATGCACCTGTTTTCTTGGGACCTTAGGGTTGCTGGCCTTTTGTTTTCCCAGCCTGTCTTCTGTGGGAGGGGCCTGCCGTGCTGTTATTCAGGCAACCCTATTCGGGTGGAGTTGCCCTGCCCCCTGTGGTGGGGGATGGGCTCAGCAGGAATCATTTTTTGGGGTTTTGGTTCTCTGGCGGCTTTCCCTGGCGGCTTTCAGCGTCTCTTCCGTGAGTCAGAGCAGAAGAGACCGTTTCCAAACCTCTGCCTCAGAGCAGAGAGACCTCAGTCTGTTCCTCAGTGAGTTCTCCAGGCCACACCGTCTCCATTTCTGTCCGTGCTGCTATAAACTGCAGCGTCCTGGGTTGTGCGCCCCTCCGCAGCGCTCCCAGTCCTGCCTCCAGGTCGGGGCACGTCTCTGCCCTTTGTGCTTCTAAAACCGCCAGCCGCTCCCAGTTCACACGCGCGACCCCAGCACTCTGGGTTTCCGCCCTGGGGGCTGCAGTTCGCAGGCGGGACCCCACCGCTCTGGGTTTCCATCCCGGGGGCTGCCCTAAAGTCCTTTCCCGATGCTACCAGTCTGCGAGTCTGTGCCCCGTCCGCAGCGCGTGAGGCTGTCACTCATCGATGGTGTAGGATCCCCACAGCCAGGCACCCTCCCGCTGCCATTTATCCTCCAATATCTGCCTGCAGAATCACGGCTCTCCGCTTCATACCTCAAAACCAATCGACTGTGATATTCTGTTTGTAGAGATCCAGATCTTCTTACATCTCAGGCTGGTTTTGTGGGTGCTCAGAGTGGTCTGGTAGATATCCAGCTCAATTCCAGGGCCAGTTGAAATAGGGTCCCCTACTACTCTGCCATCGTTCCCCCCTCAAAAGGGCTCATTTCTAGAAAAGAAAACTAGAGAGGGAGGGGGTGGGACCAGAAACTGATCCCCCCTCCCAAGGTGATCCTCTCTCTTAGTGATCTATGGTTATTTTAAAAGCCAATGAGCATAATAATTGAATAAAAATAGAATTTTTATTCAGAGAAAGAAGGACTCACCATATATCTCAGAGACTCAGCAGGTGATGTTGGTGAAGATGTGGGCTTAGTAAAGCGATAAGCATGACAAAGAGTAGAGTATTCACTTGAGGGCTGAGCTGTACCTAACTCCCAAAGTCCCAAAGTGAGCCTGGGGGGTAGAGGGGCAGCTCCCAGACTGCTGGTTGTGGGGAGCACACATATGAAAGGAGTCAACTCTTGACCGATTGTCCCTTGTAGTTGCATGGTCTTGCCTTTCCTTTGCAGTCCTACCTGCCATCACACCTTCATACCACCCTAGCAAGAAGCAAAGGGAACTTGTTAGGGAAATAAGCCTGGAGAGCAGGCTGAGCAGGACGGCTGGGTTGGGAAACCTGCCTTCAAGCCCCCTCTGCCCCTCATGCACCCCTCATGAGGCCCCAGCAAAGTCGCTCTCTTCCCTCTTCCATAAAACAGGCAGACTTCATGTGGCGCCTCTCTCACAGGGCCTCCAGGAGAAAGAAATCATAAAGTGGGAAAGCCCCTTTAAACTGTAAAGTGTTGAGCAATGATGGGTCCCCGGTCCCCCGACTTCGGTAACTATATGTCCACCTCCTCCTGGCATGTTGACTAGAGAACATAATGCAGCTTTCTGGATTATGAAGAAAAATGGCCCATTATGCCCATGACCTAGAAAATCTTCTTAAGAATCAGAATTACCTGGAAAAATTGTGCAGAGCAGGGACACTACCTCTTCTGAGCCAAGTGAAACCCAAACATAGCGAGGGCTGAGAGAACTAATAAATAAAGTATTAGAGCCCACACTGTGTGAATGGGACAATGTAAATACCTCACCTCACCCTTCTTCACCTTCACCACTTTCTCCCATAGCTCTGGGTGACACAAGCTTTCAGTTCTTCCTGCCTTCTGTTCCTCCCGCTACCCTTCCGGGGTGGGAGGGGTGGTTATCTTTCTTTTTGCTTTTCTTTTTTTCCTTTTTTTGGTGCAACCTAAAAGTACTGGGGACGAAGAGCAGACTCCATGTTTCTCATCTCTGAAAGCTCTTCACATGAGAGAATGGAACATCCTGCGACAGTCCCGTGTGTGCAGGCTGCCGGCACAGTTGTCTCTGTAATCAGGTAGGGTGGGAAGATGCTGGTGGGCACGGAACTCTGGAATGTCTCTTCCCGGTGATTCCTGCGAGGTCAGGTGGCTCTGAGACTGTCTTGAATTTGTGTCCTGTTGAGTCGCTTTCTCCATCTCTATAGCTAAGGTAGGATCGTGGCCTCACAGCAGTGTCTGGTGCTGCCCACAATCATACTTTTGGATAAAACATGGCCTGGGCGCCCGGGTGGCTCAGTTGGTTGAGCGACTGCCTTCGGCTCAGGTCATGATCCTGGAGTCCCGGGATCGAGTCCCGCATCGGGCTCCCTGCTCGGCAGGGAGTCTGCTTCTCCCTCTGACCCTCCCCCCTCTCATGCTCTCTCTCATTCTCTCTCTCAAATAAATAAATAAAATCTTAAAAAAAAAAAATGGCCAGACTCATTCGAGGTGCTTTAACCACCTCGTGGCCAAAACAAGGAGGGGACTGTGCCAAGAGAGCCCACATATTAGCCCATTTAGTTGGGCACCAGGTGTTTGCCTTCTCGTGTTTCCCAAATTTAGCCTTGAAATCTTCCTAAAGAGTAAAGCAGCACATTTACAGGCATGAAAACCCTGCAATATGGCTCTTAGAGCTGGAATTCCATCAGCGATTCTGCACCTGCTATTGAACATGGCCTGCATTTTTTTTTTTTTTTTACAGAATGGAGGCCTTGGGATTTGCCGGGGGGGAAATCCTTTCATTTTGCCGCATAACACAAGGAGCTCTGTGTCTAAGACTGTCAGCTGTTCTCAGGAAAGATGGAATTCTACACATTCTCACTCCATGTGTGCATTGCCCTTGAATGTTTTAGGGGTTCTCTAGAAGACTGATGTAAGGGCAGAGTCCTGAACAGTACCCTCACCTATATGAATCAATAGGAAAGGAAGAAAATGAGCTACAACAGATCCCATTTCTCAGGGATTAAAACATAAAAACAATGCCAGACTTAAGAGTTTGTTAAATTACATCAGGTGACTATTCTTTTCTGTACCTTTCTCACTGTGTCATGAAAGTGTGGCTTACAGAAATTTATAACGCAGAGAGTGGTCTCAGATCTAAAAAGAGGATAACGGTGTTTTGGATAAAAATGACATATTTTTGTGATTCATCCATCTAATCAATCAATATTTTCAAGAGTCTTCTGGATTCTGGGATACAGAGATGGGTAAAGCCATGTAAAATGGTACACTCTCTGCTCTCTGGATTATAACAGAGAGACATGGAGAAGGAGGATGGAAAGCCAGGGAGAGACAGAGAGACTGAGGGAGAAGCTGCAGAAGATCAGAGACAGAGTAAAGAGACGTCTTCTGGCCCCTTGAGTAGAGCTGGAGAGAGGTGACCTGAGGTAATATTCCATTGCTGTACAATATTGGTCAACTCATTCATTCCTTTTAGACTTAGGTTTTCCCATCTGCTAAAAGCTATGTTTTTCAATGCGGCAGAAGAATGATATAATCATATAGATTCTCTCAACTTCTAAACACATGAAAGTTTGATATGCAAGTAAGGGGATTTGTTCTTTCAACAAATATGACTGGCGGGCAAGGCTGTATTGCTATATATAGTGTGTGCAATCGTAAGGAAAAATACATACCACCATCTCTGACCTTACAGGGTTCATAGTATCATGAGAGTACTCAAACATGGGCTGGCTCACCTAGTAGGATTTTTGTAAGAGAAATTTAAATGTGTAGTAGCATCTAATAATTACAGTGTTCATGTCCAAGGGAGACCCCGGGGTCTGACCTGCTTCCTGATTCCAGGTCCACCACTTCCCAGCTATAAGACTTGGGGCATTTACTTCTCTAAGCCTTAGGTTCCTTATCTGTAAGCCTGGAGCTAATCATACTGACTTTGTAGGGTTGCTCTGAGAATTAAATGAGATAATGCATGTGGAGTGCTTTCCACAGTGACGGGAACAGAGGAAGCACTCAGTAAATGGTAGCTTTTGTAATAATCTTTAAAGATCCTTCCAATTCTAAAATGTCTACATCTAGACCATTTTAGTCTCTAGGGTCTACATACAAATACCTAACAAAGAGAAGAGACGATAGCGCAGAGCTGCCTGGGCCCTGAGGAGGCCATGTTTGGCACACATGTCTGGTGTGGACTCAAAAATTGTTGTTCACTCCTTTCAAACCTTGTACAGGGACCATGAGACACATAAATGCTTAAAATTCACATTTCTACATGTTAGTGGCTCATTTTCTTCTTAGTTGATTAGAGCAAGGGTATGAATCAACAAGTAATGAGATTTATTTATTGTAACTGCTTTTGTTTTATCCCAACCTGAGAAAATATATATTTGGACCCCATCATTTCCTATTCCAGGAACTCTGACAGTCCAACATTTCATTGGCTCATCTCCAAAGAGAACAGTTCTCTTTTCTAATATCTTGCTTGAAAAATGAACTTGGCTGACTCATTGTAACTAACACATTTTAGCTGAAATAAGAACTCTCACAAATAACCTAGAAAACAGGTAAGCAAGATATATCAATGAGAGATATTTTTGGTGTGACTTTACCTAAAACAATTAATCCTAAATTGCTATTCTAAGTGTATGCTATTTTCCTTTAAATTATGAAATATTTTTTTCCATGGATTTACTCAAAAAGATTTTCTTAAGCATAATCTGCTCAGACTAGAGGGCTTTTTTTTTTAAGATTAACTTTTAAGGCACTCTTGAGATTTGCATAAATCTTTCTTAATGACAAATTTCTGTTCAGCTATTCTGCTTCCTTCTATAATATTTGGAACCATTTCCCTCATGTACATCTTTGTCTTTCCAGTCATTTGTATAGAGGGTTAGGTAATGAAATCACAAAGAACTTATTCCATTGGAATTTTCCTGAAACATTTGCCACTCTCAGAACAGATTGTTTTATGAGCATATTTTACCTGCTCGCATAAAACAGCAAGACAAATTTTCTTTCAAAAGAAAATAGGTTGCATGCTTCTTTAACTTTTGCCTTCCAATTAGAATAGGCAATAGCGTGTCTCCAAGATACTAGACAAATAGCCCTGTATGCTGCTTATATCATTTTGATCATTTTATGGTGACTAACACATGGACTTACGTTGATGTGTATATCCACCCAACGTGCACTGATAAGTAACTACGCCAAGCTCTATGCTAGTGATAGAGAGTGCAGATACGGTGAGGAAGACACTGTCTCTGTCCCCAGGGGCTCACAGCTAGTCAAGGAGACAGAGGAGACTTCAGAAGAGGGGATGCCACTTGAGCTGAGCCTTGGAAGAAGAATAGGAGTTTGCCAGGGAGAGGAGAGGCGAAATGATATTCCAAGCAGTGGAACAGGCTTTTCAAAGGTCCAAAAGTATGAAATTGCATGATAGGCTCAGGAAATGATGACTTCAGTACATAACAAGAGGACAGTTGTCATTCCTTAAACAAAGGCGTTCAGTGGGTGAAAGCATGGATTTGCTAATGCACATTTTGGCCCATTTCCTAATCCTACATCATAGGCCACTTGAGCTCAGGTTTCCTGGTCCCTTGGCACCAGCTGGCTCATTCCTGTCACCATCCACTAGACCCTTGGGGGTCACCTTCTTCCAAAAGTCTCCCATGCTCATAAAGATAGCGGTGAGTGACCCACTCTCTAGGCAGTGAGGGCAGCATGACTCAAGGGGGAAGAGCATGCGCTCTGAAATCAGTTTTGCCACCTCCTCTGTGACCTTCAGCAATTGGCGTAGCTTCTTTTCCTCACCTGTAAAATGAAGATTAAAGGTACTAACTCATAAAGTCGTTGCAAGGACTAAATGTGATAAAGCATGTAATGAATGGATAAGTGGCTGACCCATCATAAGTCCTCATTGAGATTTAGCTATCGTTTATCAATATAATACACTTCCCCCAACAAATGCCTCATTGTCTGCAAAAATAAAATTCTAATAACAGTTCCCTTGTTTGCTTCATCTTTTCTGAGGAAGGTCAGAAGCTGGTTGTTCCTGCTGCTTTCAGCCTAATGAGGAACCTCCAATGTTCTGGAAGTTAAAGTGCTTTCCGTTTCTTCACATGTTCCCACTATTCTCTTTATCCTAGCTGACCTTTGCTAAAGACAACCAAATACCCTTTGTTCATCTAATCATATGATGTAAATAAAACTCAATAAGAATGCCCTCTGTGTCTCTCTTCTTTGACCTCTTCCCACAGGTTCTCCACCAACTTCCCCGGGGTGTGGCAAGCCCAGTAGGTAAATATTCCTGGATACATAGAGTCACTCCATAGTCTTCCACATAAGCTGGTTCCCTTTGAAAAAAAGCATGTCCGCCCCTCCCCCACTAAGATTCTGAGTTCCGGTTGAGGCAATCGACTCCTGAGATTATATCTTTATGTTATGTCCACTTTGTTCCAAGGCTCTGCAACATGTAGATGTCAAAAGCCCCACGTAGTATTTTGTGTCGCCCCCCCTCCCCTCCTTCAGCGTTGTCCCGTGTGAATTCCCTGACAAAGCCCCTTATTGCTCTGTGGTTGGGAACTTTATCACACCCCTCCTTTATACTCAGTTTAATGTCATCTCAAATGAACTGGCTGTTCTTCAGGCAAATAGGCTCTTCTCTTTCCTGGTGAAATACAACCCATGCCTACCCAAAGGGTCATTAACATATCTTAAACTTGCTTCATAAATCAAACTTTAAACCTCACAGCCTTTGCAAAGCCCATCTTCATCTCACTTCTAAAGTCCCTAAAGAAAAATAGTGCCTGTATTTGTAAGCTGTATTACAGCAATAATAATGTAACAGGTAACGCTGATCGGCCCCTACTACATGTCAGCTGAAACACTTCACCAACATCAGTTCACGTAACCTTAACAAGAGTCCTGTGAGACAGGCAGTATTAATTTTCTCATTTTACAAATAAAGGAAATGATGCTTGGAGGTTAAGTAATTTGCCTGAGATCACACCAGTAGGAAGTGCCAGAATGAGGATGCAGGCCCAAAGCTTTCTTCATACAAGACCCACACTGATAATCATTAGATGCTACCACCTTGCTTCGAGATACTTCAGAATACAAGGGTTTCTGAATCTTACAGGTGCTAGATTAAATAGTTACCCCAAAACTCCCCCCTGTCATGGCTTCATAATGCTTCAGCATCTTCTTTCTGCCCCTTGACTTTTGGCTTGGCCCTGTGACCTGCTTTGGCCAATAAAATGTGGATAGAAATGACAAGCTGGGGCCTTGTATTCGTCTCCTGGGGCTGCCATAATGAATTCCTACAAACTTGGTGGCTCACAGCAACAGAAATTTATTCTCTCAAGAGTTTTACAGGCCAGAAGTCCAAAATCGAGGTAAGCACAGGATTGATTAGTTCCTTCTTGCCAGCCCAAAGGGTGAATGTGCCCCACGTCTCTCTGCTAGCTTTTGGCAGTTACCAGCAATCCTTGGAGTTAACTCCAGTCCCTGTCTCCATCATCCTATGGTCTTCTCCCTGTGTGTCTGTGTCCAGATTTTTCTTGTCTTTAGGACACCACTCATTGGACCAGGATCTATCTCAAACCAGTATAACCTCATCTTAACTTGATGACATCCGCAAAGACCTGATTTCCAAATAAGGCCACATTCATAGGTAAGAGAGGGGGAGCATGAGGATTTCAACACATCTTTGGGGGGCACATAATTCAACCTACCACAGGCCTTAGAAAGCATGTGGTTTTTCTGCTGGGCTCCTAGTACTTCTGCCATCACCAGGAAAAGAGCTGCTCCCCCAGATCACTGCTGCCCTTCACCCCAGGCCCAAGGATGAATAACTGTAGAGCTGCCCCAGGCAGATGGGCCCTCAGCTCAAAGAAGGGCCAAGTCCAGCCGATGTGAGCCACACGCGTGTGACCCACAGACCATGAGAAAACATGAGTGCTGTAATTCACGGTGTTTGAGGTGCTTTATTATGCAGCATTTTTGCAGCAAAACCTAAACGTGCATTGTTTCCTACCCATTGGAAATAACTAATTAAAAGATACAATGTGGGGAAAAACCCATTTGCAAGAGCAACAAAAGCCATACAATACCTAGACATATTACCCCTTGGCAGATCTTGGTCCTCTGAACTTAAACTTTCTGTTATTTATGGAAAACAGACATTTTCTAATTAAAAAAATTATTTGGACCACACTGGAGGTTCATTGAAGAAACAATGTGAACCTGCCTGTAGATAGTAAGGAGGACAGATGGGAGGAGAGAAAAAGAGCTTGAGATGTAAAACAAAATATCCCTGCCCTCCAGTTGCTCCTGATCCATTGGATGAGTATGACAACTTCTGCGGGTGAATGGATAAACAATATCCTATCATAATTATGTCCATATATTTATTTCTTGTTCCTCCATGGCATTGCTGAAAAAGAACAGGAGCTGCAGAGGAGCCTAGTTATTTCACGAGGAAGAAAGGCAAGCATGTATGCTCCCAGAGCCAGACGTACGTCGAGGCTCCTCATTTGGCCATCCAAATGGATGGGCCATGGGAGTTCAAGCTGCACATTTGCTTTCCAGCCAGTGACTCTGACTTCCTCGTCTCATTCAGCCCCTTCCTCTTGCCATACGTTTCCCAATCCTGACTACACTCAAGCTTCTCCAAGGAAGATTCGCCACATTGATAATTAGAATTGATGTATTTATGGGACTCTATTTTTGCAGTGGATCATCCCATCTGAAGCCAATATTTCTTTTTGAAGTCTGGAGAATTTGAACCTTGGAGGAACCGAACAGCTCCCAGAGAACAGAGCCTCAGGGAATAAAACTTGAGCCTGATCTTCAGATCATTAGCACTCTTTTTCCCTTGTGCTCAAAGAGTAACTCTCTGGAAAACCTTTGGTGGCAAAAGTCATTAATGATCACATATAAAACCCTAATTAATCAAAGTGTGAATCCAACTCTTGACAAGCTGTCTTCATCTCCATTAGATTTGTAGTTTGCAGAAATTGGGACTATTTTGCCCATAACAAGGAGCGATCATACTCTACAATGTTGAAGTCTGAGTCACTCAGTTTAAACTCCTGGGTGATTTTGTGTGAGTCATTGTTCCACACGAGGATTTCTAATTCAGTCAGCAAAAAGCATTCAAGTATTCATCTTTTGTTACCAATTACTCAATTTCAAAATGACATGTGCCTACAGTATTCACTGGATCCATTGCTCTACAAAACCCACCTTAGGACAATTTGTTTTCTTAAATGAGTAGCTAGAAAAGTTACGTTATGCCAAGCACAATCTTCTTATTTCTCAGGCAGACAGTGGCCTAGGAAATGCCCCCCTAGACTGTTGTTTATTACTTGAGAATCTGCTCCTCTAAGAGGACAGGTGCATTTACAACACCATTGTGGGATGGATGGAAACAAGGAAGGGCACAGGGTGAACTCTGTGATTTGGGGTCATTTATTAAAGCTCTCTAAACTTCAGTTTCTGTAAAGTAAAGATGATAATGTTGCCTGCCCATCTTTCAGGACGATTATGAAAATCAGTTCAAGGGGCACCTGGGTGGCTCAGTTGGTTGAGCGTCTGCCTTCAGCTCAGGTCATGATCCCAGGGTCCTGGGACTGAGCTTCATGTCAGGCTCCCTGCTCAGCGGGGAGTCTGCTTCTCCCTCTCCCTCTGCTGCTCCCCCTGCTGTGCGCTCTCTCTCTCTCTGACAAATAAATAAATAAAATCTTTAAAAAAAAAAGAAAATCAGTTCAAGCTAGTAAATGTATAAACAGTACCTACAATGCCCAACCCTGTCATAGCTATTTCTGGAAATACAAAGGTAAACGAGTATTACTTCTTGACTCAATGGTCATTTAATGGAAAAATAAAATAATTTAGATAGATTGTTAAAATCCTTACAAATACAAAGCAGTGGTGGTAGTAATGGTGGTAAACTCAGAAAGTCAGCATTGGGGGCGCCTGGGTGGCTCAGTTGGTTAAGCGACTGCCTTCGGCTCAGGTCATGATCCTGGAGTCCCTGGATCGAGTCCCGCGTCGGGCTCCCTGCTCAGCGGGGAGTCTGCTTCTCCCTCCGACCCTCCCCCCTTTCATGCTCTCTCTCTCTCAGTCTCTCTCTCTCAAATAAATAAATAAAATCTTTAAAAAAAAAAAAAGAAAAAGAAAGAAAGTCAGCATTGGAAGGAAGCAGAGAGATTTTGAAGCCTACCCCTTCTCATCTTAAATTAATTGAATGCCACAGAGATAAGTGACTTCTGCCGGGATGTACGACTAGTAGAATTAAATATCGGTCGTTAAGATACTTCAAAGTTTTTTTTTTAAGATTTTATTTATTTGTTTGACAGAGAAAGAGACAGTGAGAGCAGGAACACAAGCAGGGGGGTGGGAGAGGGAGAAGCAGGCTTCCCGCTGAGCAGGGAGCCCAATGCGGGGCTCGACCCCAGGACCACGGGATCATGACCTGAACTGAAGGCAGATGCTTAACCGACTGAGCCACCCAGGCGCCCCAAGATACTTCAAGTTTTAAGCAGATTCCTAGAAACTCAGATAGTAAGAGCTAGTATATCGGCTGCAATGTAAACAATTCTATAGGGAGGGTTGACAACATTTAGAGAAACCTTTTTGTTCTGGTTGACACTGCAGATGAACGGGCAGGCTGGGAATGAGACTCACCAGTTTGGATTCTGAGGCTGCCGCCACTTACTAGCTAGTGACCTTGGGCACTGTGTCTCATTTCCTCCTCTGCGACCTGAAGATAATAATCGTACCCAACCCCAGAGGATTGTTGTAAAGATGAAATGAATTAATAGGTAAAGGGCTTAGAACAGAGTCTGGCACGGGACAAGCTCGCAGTAACTGTTACCTGTTCAATGGGATTTAAGTAAAGGGAAGACTCCCATGGTCATTCTGTTTGTGAGAGAGGTCCCTACAGAAGGGACAACGGGGGGCTGGACCCAAGGGCAGCAGCCAAGGCAGCGAATGCAGTGAAGGTCTCTTACCCCACAAACTGAACCAGAGCTGTTACCTGTAGGCTAGTCCTTTCCTTTCACAAAAATGTCAGCTAACATCCTGAGCATTTCGCACCTGCTGATGGAGAGAACGAGCCTCTGATTCTAGGACTGCAGCCGACTCTCATCTACGGCTCCCACCAGCAGCTTCCTCAGGGTTCAACGAAGGCAGCAGATGGTTTGCCCAGGAGAGGCAGCCCCTGTTCCCGGGATAAAGGCATTGATGACCCTTCATTAACAATTCATTAGCATCCTCTGCCCCACTGGATCTGGCCTGAAGGTTGACAGGCAAAGCCCAGAGGGGAGGTTTGGCTTCCACACTGATCACGCCTGACTATCTGAGGCTTCCTCCCCTCGGCAGAACGTGACATGCACTGTGGACCCTAGGTTGGGGTCACCCTGGGACAATGGTCCATTTCGCGGACCCCCTGGGTCGGCAGGGGTACAAGCAAAGGCCGAGAAGAGAAAGAACCGGGCTGTAACCGAGTCCGTGGAAGAGACGCGGCTGGAGAAAGTGGGTCAAACCAGAGTGTGGCCAGCACGGGACACGCAGGGTCCAATAGGAAGAAGGAGTTGTGCACGCCCGGCTCTTGTGCATGCCCAAAGCGGGTGACCTGTCCCGAGATCGAGATCTGTCTGGTCCCCTCTAGAGTCATCCCTTTGGTGCAGAGTGAAGCACTGGGCTTCATTTTACATTCCAAGCAGGCAGCCAGCTCCCTCTTCCTGCTGCGATCCCAGCCTCGCCTGGCTGTCTTCCGATGATAATTTGACTTCCCACGTAGATTTCACCACGGGGAGAGGATGTGCTTGAGACGGAATGTGTTTCTGATCTCCTGGCTGATTTTACTTGTCACTGTAAATTAATAAAATGGCGTTTTGATTTGCACATCTGTCTCTTATGAACTTGGTTTGGATGACTGAGGGCCCGATAAACTGATCTTACCTCCGTGTGCTGACAGAACCAATTTTCTCAGTTTTCTGAACCTGAAACACTAAAGGCCAGACCAGAGGCTGTGGTTGAATCACCAGGGTAAATTCCCCGTTGAAGTGTCTGGCAGTGGGACTGCCAGGACTTCCTTCCCTACCTCCTCTCAAACACATTTTTCCTCCGGGACTTTAATCTTTCGAGGTGAACACTCCATGTCCAATGCCCACTCGGATGATCGCTTCCATGCTGACAAACACAGGAAATGGGAAGTTTGCCCCTACCCCAAGCTACCCAGTCCATGTTTTGACATGGCTACAAAACCACTTAATCACATCCTCATCCTGGCCAGCAGATGATTTTTCACATTTTATACGTGTCCTCTATTCAAGACTATTTAGTTATTATGTCTTTATAACCCAAGCTTTCCTAAGCCTATCAGACAATACAAATTAGGTTCTATGTTATCATTCAACCCAATGGTGCCAGCTGGGAAGCCCCACCTGCAGGCAGGCAGGCCCTCAGCCTCCGTCCCCAAGTCCCCAGTCTGTCCTGGGAGCCCTGGGAGGGGATCTCCCCTGTGCTCAGAGTCCTCTCCTCCAACCTCTTTTTTAGTGTTTGCTGCCTCCCAGTCATTTTCAAGAAAGCCTGGCCTCTGCCACACCCCTGCTTTTGGGGTACCGATCCGATCTGTGAGATTTCTTCTTCTAAGAGCACTGTCTCTGGGAGGCTGCATCTCAGGGGGACAAATGGCATGATGTTCCCTGCAGTGATCTCTGTGCCCTTAGTGTAGAAGTGGGTGACGCCCTCCCCCCCCCCCCGGCCTGTGCTGCACAATGCTCTCTAGGTCCCAGGCTAACACACCCGTGCCCAGGATCTTACAGTGTCCTCAGGGAACAGCTCTTTCCTTTTCAACCTGGAGCTCCTCTCTGAACAGTGACCAAGCCTAGAACTAGGGGAACAGACACCTTTCTCTCCTCCTCCCCGCCCCCCGTCTGCACCTGCCTCCGATCTGGAGCATGCTCAGAAAATCTCCTCCTCTAAAGTCGTACCATTCATTCATGAAAATTGACGCAGGCAACCCTGGGTCTCGGGGTCAACAATCTCCATTCAGGATCAGGGAGGAAAACCCCTGGGCCACGTAGTCAGATAGCCACTCAACAAACATCTGTGAGCAAATGCTCAGTATGCCAACTTCAGAGCCAGCTCGTGGTGATAAAGTGAAGAACGGAGACAGCCATAGAAGTTCAGAATCGGGGAAGTGAGAAGACAGGACTCGTTTACAGTTAACCATGATATGCTGTGATAAGGACTATAATAATGGTATGTACAAAACATGCTAAAACATGGAATAAAAGAGGCTTCCTAATGCAGGGGTTAGGCAGTAGCAGACAGGAGCCGAGTAAAGGAAAGGAAGTTTCCTTAAAGGCTTGCTGGAGATGACAGGCTGTGGCCCCTCCAAGCCTGAGTTTAGCTGGCAAACTACAGAAGGCATTCCAGGTAAGGGAAAAAGATGTGAACAAAATGCTAAAGGAATTTTATTCTCTAGGTTTGATAATTCCATACGAGGGATTTTGCTACATCTGACTGGCAGCTTTTCAGCAAAACCTTCTGAAAAAAACAGATGTTGTGATGGAATTTGATCCCTTTTCTCTCTCTTGATTGCTGCGACTGAAAAACAGCAAAAAGAAGTGGGGTGGAGGAATATGATAGCAAAAGCATTTCACCCCCATCCACCAGGTGTGATTTAGCTGCAGAAATGGTGATGAATCTGAGTAGCGTCAGCAGTCCTTTGATGAGTCGGACATCAAGCACTGATTTCCATCGGACATGTGCTCGTAAATTAACTAGGAAGAAAAGTCCAGCATTGGTCAAGGCATGCTGAAGTCCTAGCCTCCTCCCAGCTCTCCTAGACCAGTGAGACTGGCCAAACCTGGAAGCTGTCCAAAAAACACCGGGACGGAGGGACAGACTCTGGGCTCCCCCAGCCTCTCATTTACTTTCCCATTTAGGGAGGAATCTCAGGATACATTAACCCATTCATCACCTTCACTTATTTTAGATACTCCGCTAGTATTTAACCTAGATGTTCTAAGAAACAGTATTCTTGCGCCGGAAAAGGAGCTGCAGAGAAAGCCAAAGCAAATGGTAGTCAAGTTTCCCCATGTGTACCTCCCCGGGGGGCCCAGGATGCTGAGTCAACCTCATTCGCAGATGAAGATGTCTGTCATGAGGTAGGAGCAGTTGCCTCCTCCTAAGAGATGGGGGCCCCCTCAGGGATGAGGAAATTGACCTCAACTCAACAAGCCTGGCAAGTTCTGCTTCCTTAGAAGGATCCCTATCAACGTCTGCCTTACTTGATATATCAAAAGTGGCATCTTTACACAACAAGAATTATACAAAAATATCTTCCAGAACTACACAGCAGAGGCTCTCATCTCAAGTCCCTCTCGGTGTGAAACTTGTGTCTTGTCTATGGTGAGAAAATGAAGACAGTGGACAGCAGATGGTTCACATCTCAATACGACCTGCTTGTTATGCGGGCGAACTCTTCTTACCTTTTCTGAACATTTCAACAAAAATCCAAGATATTCTGGAAGATAATTTTTGAAGGCAGGTCCATCTACAGAAAATAGGCGTTTTCTGTCTTCCTTGTCAGGTCAGACAAGGCAATCTTGCATCTGAGCATTGACCTCTGGTCTTGACACATAAGAGAACTTTGGTTCACATAGCACTTCTAAGAGGCAGGAAAATTCATGTGCCTGAAGCATTTGCATCCCTGCTGACAGAGCAACAACAGCTCTGGCGAAGTGTTCAGTATTTCCAATGGCCAGGAGTGTTAGTACTTAGGACCCTCTGGATAAGGAAGATATTAGAAGACAGAAGCTCCTTCCTACAGGCAGCCCACCAGCTACTTGACAAGGGGTTACAGAGTCTTTAGGATTAGAATGACACCTCCCGAGCCCAGATCCTATCCCTGTTCCATATCTTCATCCATTGATAGCATGGAACAAACTTGAAAGCTTATTGGAGAATGAAGGCTATCATGCAAGAACAGTGGCAGACTTCATGGATCATCATCCAATTGTTTCTTTGGAACCTGGTGTGGTGTTTTGGACATCTTGACTCGCTCAATAACTTACTTGGATAGATCCTGACTTCTGAGCATTGTAGGAAGTATTTGAAGCTTTGCCACCATTGTATGTTCAAAGATGGTAAATATGTTTTAATACAAATGTTATGGGGCAATATGAAATCGCTTCAGGATCTGAAACTTCCCTGCTATATCCCAACACCCCAAATCGTCCAAAGGTCTCCTTATTATCCAAAGGTCCCTCACTTAACCATGAACCACTGAAAAGCATGATAAAAAGCATTAAAATGAATATTTATGGAACAATGAGTCAGATTTTAGAGACAATGAATAAGTGTTCACATTTTAAAAGAGAGCAGAGCTTATACGGAGAAATACTATTTCTCTTGCTTACTCTATATTTAGAGTACAAGATGGCATACGATCTTCTCATACCTGACCAAGGGTCCACACAATTGTGATAGCGTATAAGTACAGGAGTGATGCGATGTGGAAAAACCTCCAAATGTGTGTGCATGCATGTGTGTACTTTTGATATGTAGCATACAGTCAGTGTGTAAAATAACAATTCTATAAAAAAATACAAGAAAAAAACTAAAGACATAGCAACAGCAAACTATCATTTCTTTTGGATAAAAAAGAAAAAAAGCAGTAACAAAAGACCTAGAGCAAAACCATGAGAATGAAAGGAGATATTGCAACCATTTTTATAAGCCACAACAGCTGATGAGAGAGCAAACAGGTGCCCCTGAAATTTAACAATGTATTTGAGTAATATAACTTTAAAAATAATATTGAATATATTTACATAAATGTATATGCAAACATGTATGTATTTATCATCTTTCCAAGGATGGGATCCTTGGTGTGGTCCTGCAATGGCTCGTGTGTGTGTCTTTAGGAAGGAAGCATCATAGCATAAAAGGTAAGGTTCTAGAATCAGTCTTCAGTTCTCAGCTCTTCGGTTATCTTAAGAAGATAAATACTTCATTTATTTGAGCCTCCGTTCCCTCATCTGTAAAATGGGATAATAAAGACAGCTGTCTGTGATAATGCATGCAAAGTGCCGACCACAGGGTCTGCTCCAAGGTAGGTGCTCAATGCACATCAGCCCTGACCACCTTGACCATCAGCATCCCAACATTGCCTCCTCCGCGGATGGCCAGTGCTTGGGTCTCTCCTCTGACAGAGGAGGGGCGTTGCCTTGAGTACAGTTCATGCCCTTGTTCTATAACTTTACTGATTTCTGTTAGTTATGTGTCTGCCCTATTGCAGTACTGAGCCTCCCTTTAGATGTCCTTTCTGCAGAGGAGAGAAGAAGAAAAGGAAACAGATGCATTTCTTTGACTCAAGTGACAATATTTTAACCTCTGCTTCCCAGACCATGGAGCCATAGAAGGAGCTCCGAGGAACATTATCTAAATTCTCAGGCACTCCAGCATCCCTGGGCGCCTGCACCTGGTAGCACCTGCTCTAAAGGGCAGTTCCCTGGTCAGAGTCTGATGCCAAATCCAGCCCACATGCCTGATGCTGTTCTCTTGTAGAGCGCTTTTCTTGAACTAATTCCACCCAGCAATCTGGATGGACCTCAATCCTGTAAGCGTGCCTGCATATGACTGGAGCCCATTATGGACGGATTTCAGGCTGCCCACAGGTTTCTTGCCACACACACGGCTGATGGCTGGTATTGCCTAACTTCCTGCTCTGGCGTTATTGAACCTGAATTTTCATCTCACTGGGACCCCTGCTACTGTTCTCTTCTACAGAAAGTAGATCTTTGTGAGAGATCATAGAACATATCCCAAGTACTAATCATATTGTTGGAAACGAAGACCATCTCAATAAATTCAAAAGAGTAGAAACTGGGTAGGCCACATTCCCTAATCACAATGCAATAAAACTAAAAGCAATTTGTTTATAACAACAACAACAACAAAACCCAGCCATCTGGAACTTTTAAAAAAATCTTCTAGTGACCATTGGACGAAGGAGTAAATCGGTAATACAATAACGTATCATTGAGAAAATAATGAATACATATCGAAGCATGAAATGAGGCCAAGCGGGACTTAGAAATACATTCATAAACACTAATTGTTTAATTAAAGAAGAAAAAATACATGACGCTCTTCAGATTTTTGAGAAAAAAAATTGTCCCAAGGAAAGAAATAATAAAGTTAAGAGCAGAAATAATGAAATCTTTCTCATAATAAGTGACTACTATAAGTCAGGTTCTTTTATGTACTTTCTCTAATCTCTACAAGGTTACAAATGGGGTTTTATTATTTTATTTTACAGATGAGGAAACTGAGTATAAGAGAAGATGGAGAACTGGTCCCAGTCTTCACAGCTTTTAAGTTGTGAAAGGAATTTGAGGCCAGGTCTGTCTGACTCCAGACATTGCCCTATTTCCACTATATTCCATCCCCTGAAGTATGCTCTTTCTAATATCCTGCACTCATATAAACATACATGAATAAATAAGCCACAGGCTGGGTCATTGAAAAAAAAATTGTATAATGGATACAACTCAGAAAAATTTCATGAACAAAAAATATAACAATAAATATAATCTTATGCCTGACACAGAGATTTTAAAATAGAAGCTATACTATGTAAAAATACACAATACTTGAGAAGATCTTAACAGAATAATTTTATAAAAATATATAATGACTAAATTGGCACAATAAATAGTCTATCAGTTAAGATTTGGTATGCTTTCAAGTGACTGGAAATCCAAAGTAAGAGTGAAGTGTTTTCTGTTTCTCTCTCTCTCACACACACAGACACACACACATTTAAAAATCCAGGGTTAATTCTATTGTTATGTTGTTCTGCCATCCTCAATATGAAGTTACCTCTTTGTGGTACAAAATAGCTACTTAGGCTCCAGCCATCAAATGCATATTTTAGCAAGTATGGAGAAAGGCACACACTCTCCTTTTAAGGACAATTTCCTGAAATTGAGCATGTCACTTTTGCGCCTACTCTGTGATGGACAGACTCTAAAATGGTCCCCAAATACCCCCACCTTTTGGTATTCACACCTTTATGTAAATTCTTTTCCCTGAGTGTGAGTAGAACTTATCATTTATTTCTAACAAATAGAACATGCCAAAGGTGATGGGATATGATTTCTGTTATAGAAGATCATAACTTCATACTCTTTAGTGGCACTCCCCCTTACTGGTTTTGATGAAGAAGCTGGCATTCAAAGAGGTCTACCAGACAAGGAACCAAGGGTAGCTTTTGGTCAACAGTTGGCAAGGATCGGAGGCCCTCAAGTCCACAGGGAACTGAATCCTGCCAAAAACTACATGAACTTGAACATGGATCCTTCCCCAATCAAGCCTCAGAAGAGACCCCAGCCCTAACTGTCACCTTGATTGCAGCTTTGTGAGAGATGCTGAAGCAGCTGCAAAGAAAACTGGGAAGTATCATCTTTATTCTCATCGGCCATATGCCGGGCTAAAAGTCAGAAACTCTGTTACCAAGGAGGAAGAGGAGAATGAATATCAGGGCCCAATCAGTAGTCTCTGCCACTAAGTAGACAAGTAACCAAGAGAAAAATGAGAAATGCTATCAGACGGTTAGATGTAATATACTATCTCAAACTATAGTGCTCTTATTATTAATTTTTTTCAAACATTTAAGAACCAAAGAAAGAAAGAAACCCTCTGTCATAAAAATTCCAAATTATCTGTGGCTGGTGACATTGCAAATTGGAATAATCTTTTCAGTGAAACTATTTATAATGTATATTAAGAGCCAAGAAAAGTCTATATCTTTTGACTCAGTAATTCTACTTGTAAAAGTGTATCTTAAGGAATTATCCAAAACACCAAGAAAGAAGACTGAAAAATACTGGTCATTGCAGAGATATTACTAACAGTAGAACTTTAAAATCACCTCAATATTCATTGATAGGTCAGCCAATAAGCAAATCACATTTCATCTTGTCAATGAAATTATTGCAGTCATTAAAAATAGTAATTACAAAGCTATTTTGTAGCATTAACAAGTTCAATGCAAAAATGCAAAGGAATGAAAGTAGAGTTCAGAAACATATTTTTAAAAAAAGAATGAATCGAAACAACAATGACCAAAGTGGATTGTTTTGGCTAATGGGATCATTGCTGGTTGTTTTCATCATGTTTCCCAAATTTACTCTAACAACTTGTGTCACTGACAAATTTAAAAATAGCGAGTTTGTGGGGCGCCTGGGTGGTTCAGTTGGTTAAGCAACTGCCTTCGGCTCAGGTCATGATCCTGGAGTCCCTGGATCAAGTCCCACATCGGGCTCCCTGCTTGGCAGGGAGTCTGCTTCTCCCTCTCCCGCTTCCCCCTCTTGTGCTCTCGCTCTCTCTCACTCTCTCTCTCAAATAAATAAATTTTAAAAATCTTAAAAAAAAAATTAAAAAAAATAGCGAGTTTGAATAATAAAAACAGCTTCTTTAATAGGCTTCACGATCAAGATAGCGAACACTTTGGACTGCTCTTTACATGTATTGTGTCATCTTCATATGAAGTCGCTACCAATAGCGTCCGCATTTTGCGGTCAAGGAACCAGGGGCACCAGGTACACCCCTAGGACATGGCAGGGAAGGATTTAAATCCATGTATGTCTGATTTAGGCCCAGCATTGAAACCACTGGGCAAAAGAGCAAAGAATAAGAAAAAGAAGTGGAGATAGCAAGTAGAATTTCTTGAGAGGAATGAGTGGATAAGGCAATCACTCAAAACCCACAGTGGAGGGGAGAATTTACTACTGCTCATGAATTCAAAGCCAAGATCCACAGCCCTCGGGTGTCACAGGGCTTGTAGAACCTTTGTTTTAAACCCTGGACATCCAACATTTCAAGAGCTCACTCCTTTGTGACCAAGCCCCTGATCCCTTGGAATGATGCACATAGGTTCCTTTTGTACCTAATGATCCGTGGTGGGAGAAGTTACTGACTTCGTGACCTCCATTGCCTGGCAACAGTGGGGTTTCCATGGTCTCCCGCACCAGCCCACTGGTTATGTCATAATCCATCAAATGCCCACAAGGGTCATAGTGAAGCACTACTGAGTGACGGTGATTTCAAATCAAAGTCAAAGAAGTAAGTGCTTTAAAAACTCTTCTGAGGAGTCAGACGGTGACAGTGGGGTTTTTGTGAGCTGCAGGGCACCTCTCTTATACCCCTGAGTTTTCATATGTGATAATAATTTACTTAGAGTTGCTGACATCCCCATGTAGAAATTTACACAGTTCGTGCCTTTCTTTAAAAATAGTGATTTTTTAACTGCATCAGCCTGGCCAACCAATAAATGTGTGGGGAGTTTTGGGGTTGAAAACCACTCTTTTGCAATGATCACAATAAAGATTATTTCAGGCAAGAATCATCAATAGATGTGAAATCTGAGGGGTAGAAAGGGAATGTGATGAGATCAGGATATGTATTTGGTGTTAATATGTCTGCCCACAGAATATTGATTCATCATAAGAGGAAAAATAATAATTACACTGTGGAGAAACTGGATTGGTAACATTGGTAATGAGGGGCAGAGGGACCTCATGGGCCTCCGGATACAATCCCTGAGGATGACTCAGTCTCAGTTTTGTGGTATTCTGGCCTTCGGTGCATAAACTGAATCTAATGGTGAAGAAACTTCAGACCAATCCATATTGAAAACCATTCTATAAAATAACTGACCTTGGGGTGCCTGGGTGGTTCAGTCGGTTAAGCATCCAACTCTTGATTTTGGCTCAGGTCGTGATCTCAGGGTCGTGAGATCGGGCCCCGTGTCTGGTTCTGTGCTAGGCGTGGAGACTGCTTAAGATTCTCTCTCCCTCTGCCCCTCTCCGCACCCCCTCAAATAAATAAATCTTAAAAAAAAAAATAAAATGTATTTTTAAAAAATAAAAAATAAAATAACTGGCCTTTTCTCTACAAAAATGCCAGTGTTATGAAAATGAAAGATAAAGTCTTGAGGAACAATTCAGATTGAAGGAGAGTAAAGAGACATGACAATTTAACATGATACCTGATCCTAGACCATGTATCTTAAATTGGAGGGAAAAACTTGTATAAAGCTCATTATTGGAACAACTGACCACCTTGGAATATGGATCTGATAAAGTAGTAGTCAATGTTACATTTCCAAATTGTGTAACTGTATTATGGTTACATGAAAGGATAACTGTGTTCCTGGAGAATACATGTTGAAGTAATAAGCACAGTGATGTCATCCCCGTGACATGTGTGTGGTGTGTGCGGAGAGAGAGAGAGAGCAAATGAGGCACCACATTAACAAACTGGTGAATTTGGGGAAAGAGTATATGAGAATCCTCTGAATTGCTCTTGAGCTTTCTGGTAGCTGTGAAATTCTTTCAAAATAATAAATTAAATTGAAAATATATATATATATATTTTTTTTAATTTTAGGAATACATATATTCCTGAGTGAATTAAGATCTTTCCCTTCTTTCTTCTCGTTCTCATCTGCTTAGGACAATTCTCTTAAATGAAAGAGCAATACCTTATATTCTTATTCTCATTTTCATCCTTAGCGAGATAACTCTCTTCCCTCGCTGGTAGCTTTGTATGTTGTTTCATAGTCTAGTTTTCTTTTGAGGTGGGTAAGAAATGAGAATTTTCCTTCCCAGTTGACAAGTCCCATCCTTATGAATGAAAGAAAAGGAAAAACTGGAGGTAGAGAGCATCCTTGCTGGGAGAGGGCAGGCCCCATTTGGATTTTGCACTAGGGCCCCGTGGCTCCCTGGTGACCAAGGGGACCACAGGGCAAGCCCAAGACCAGAGGTGACTCCCGGGCCTTTGAGAACAGCCCTGCTGTTGTGGGCTCACCACTTCCTGGCCTGTTCCCAGGAGCACCGGTGATCCCATTAAAGAGGCAGAGCCCAGAGCTCAGCCTTTAGGCTCCTATTCTGACCCAGAGACCATCCTCCCTCTTCTCCCCAGCAAAGCTATCATGATTTTCCCCCCCATTCCTCTTAGACTCATTTCCATTTAGTTAGAAATGCACTTCCCTGATGATTCACTTGTCGGCTGCTCCTGTATTTAATCATGCCTCCCCCTTCCCCAAACTATTTGAAATTAATTGTTATCTGGCAGGGCCCAAACCTCTCCTACCCTTGTCTTATTGCATGGCACTTCATTTCCTTAAGTTATAGCAATAATTAAACTGTGCCTTAATTAAGTAAGCCCTACCCTCCCATTAGAGCAGTCCCATTCAGGCAATTTCCTTCAGGTAATTTCTTTCATTTAGATATTATGACTCACATCCACTGGGGTTAGAGGGATATATGCGCAGACACAGGATGAGATTTTATGTTGGCTTTACTTGTTGATTAACTACCTTGGCAACGTTTGTAATTTCTACAACTCTATAAAACCTACATCCTTGTTTTCTCCCTCCCAAATCTCTTCTTCTGGGGAAATAGGAAAGCAAACCCCTCTGCCGTTTTCTGACTGAAATGCAGTCAGCATGTAAATCTCCAGGCCCGGGGAAGCATTGATATTTATAGGTGTGGCTATTATTCACATCAGAAAACATGACAGACTGGAGGATCCGAGTTCTGAGTGCCTTACACAAAGCACCATATTGTGGAATTCCTCAGATGCCTATCATGTCACAGAAAATATGAAGCATTCATTACCATTCTGCTCTATGTCAGCCTTGCAAACAGATAGTGCTAGTGTGTTTTCCACACCTTGGTGCTCTAAACCAACATAGTCACGAGGCCCTCCTGTCTTGAGCTTTATACTTCTGAAGTTTAGTATGGCTGGACCCAGGCCCCAGGTAAGCCCCTGCCTCACAGCTGGGAGTCCAACTGAGCATTTCTATGTAGTTTCCTGGAGACCCAACCTAGTATCTATGGGACACAGAGGGACCAACCATATTGGTTTATCCAGGACAGAGGGTTTTCCTGAGATCTAGGACTTTCAGTGTTAGAACCAGGACAGTCCAGGAGAAAGTGGGACAGCTGGTCACCCAAAGGGCAAGTGTTTAAGAGAAGGGTCCTTTTTCTAATGTGCGTGTCCAAACTAGCTTCGTAGCTTCTGCGAGAATTGAATGGTTATCAACACTGAATTATACTGAACAACTAGGAACTTCCACTTCTATAGTTGGGCCCCAGTGACAGAAAATTCCTTTCTCCCCATATGGAGAGTAGGCACTCCTCGGGCAATCAGCAGCATCCCTCCACTCAATGACCAGCCCATTATGCCTGAAGGATAGGCAGCAACCAGGTCAGACACCTGTTCCTGGTACCCAATGAAGGCTTGGAATGACAGGAGTTGAGAGAGTCTATGTTTGAGGAAAACAGGTTGGGGGAACAACACAAAGCTCCAAACCTAGGTCGATTCTGTAGGGCTGAGCAAAAACAGATTGTGCTTGATATATAATAATAGTAACAGCTAGCATGTATTAAACATTCTTATGTAGCTGGCACTGTTCTAGGCTGTTAAATGGGCTTACTAATTAAATCCTTCTTTGAGGTGGGTATGAAGGCCATTTTCACCACTTGACAGATGATGCAGAGGGAAGTTAAGTAATTTCCCCCAAGATCACACAAATATCAAGGGAAGGAACAGGTAATCACCAGAGCTTGAGTTCTTTTTTTTATTATTATGTTAATCACCATACATTACATCATTAGTTTTTGATGTAGTGTTCCATGATTCATTGTTTGTGCATAACACCCAGTGCTCCATGCAGAACGTGCCCTCTTTAATACCCATTACCAGGCTAACCCATCCTCCCACCCCCCTCCCCTCTAGAACCCTCAGTTTGTTTCTCAGAGTCCATAGTCTCTCATGGTTCATCTCCCCCTCCGATTTCCCCACCAGAGCTTGAGTTCTTAATCATTATTAGACTCCTTCTCCTAGGTTATTCTCTTTCTGTTAGCATACAGATTTCTAGTCCCATCCTTATGGCATGAGAAGTTTCTTCTGGGTAATTTATCTGGGTAATAAAGCTGAGGTGAGATTCAAGGATCTGCATTCAAAACAACAGCCTAGGGGTGCCTGGGTGGCTCAGTAGGTTGAGCATCGGCCTTCTGCTCTGGTCATGATCCCAGGGTCTTGGGATCGAGTCCCACATGGGGCCCTCTGCTCAGCGGGGAGCCTGCTTCTCCCTCTCCCTCTGCTGCTCCCCATTTGTGCTCACTCTCTCTGTCAAATAAATAAATAAAATCTTTAAACAAACAAACAAAACAGCCTACAAGTTTCTGACATAGGGAAAGTCAGCATCTCGGGAGTTAAGGGATGTCTTCAACCAGCAGGCACGCAGGTGCCTGGGGCTCTGGAGAGCGAATGGGTTTATAGCAGCAGTTCTCATCCTGGACCCCACCAACCAATGTGCCCACTCTAGCAATGGACTCTTGTCTCCCCATCATGACTGACTAGTGAGGGAGGTAGAACTGAGAGTGCATGATCTTTACCAGGCCAGCAGAGGCAGCGGATAACGCCTTCCCTCCCCCTGCCAATGACTTTGCCCCATGAAAATCAAGTGCAAGACCAGAGCCCTAAGGTGCATTGCTAGCTAAGCTTGAGCTACTGAACAGCCAGAAGGGACCTGGGGCCATGATGTTTAACCCTTGGAGAGGAGGTGGTTGTCTGGGCTGAAAAGTGGTGGTAGCATGTGCGAGCTGTCTAAAACAGGGAAATGCTGGTATGCATGACGTAATTTTCAGTCAAACACTTAAAAGGGCCCCAAAGGCAGCTGGTTGGGCCAGATATGTGGTCAGAGCAGTTCTAGCTGGTAAAAGCAAAAAAACGTGGGTGGACCACTCTTTCTGTCTTCCTAGGGAGATTGGATGTTCCCAGAAAAATGAACTCTCTGCCTTTTGCTTTAAAAGGGGAATTCTCAGGGCACCTGGGTGGCAGCTCCACTGGTTGAAGTGCCCGATTCTTGGCTTCAGCTCCAGTCATGATCTTGCGGTCGTGGGATCAAGCCCCACATGGGGCTCTACGCTCTGCGCTCGCTCTCATTCTCTCTCTCTCTCAAATAAATGAATAAATAAAATCTTTTTAAAAAATAAAATAAACAGGAATTCTCATTCCCTGGCTCTTCCCCAATGTCATCATTTGCATTTCAGGAGTGGCAGATCAGAATCTCTGTGCTCTGAGCATGATTCATGGTCCTCTGTGCATGTGCGTGCGTGCATGTGTGTGTGTGTGTGTGTGCGCGTGTGCGTGTCACAGACTGGCAGAGAGAGAGACAAGTACAATAGCTTGTGCAAAGACCTCCCTTGCTACAGATATTGATGAAAGTACAGCTTGAAGCCTGTTTTCTTCCCCAGAAGTAATCACAGTACATGTTTCAGTTTCTCTTTAATGTGCCTGTATTCTGGAAGCTGAACGTCCCCAGTTGAGGAGAGCAGAGCTGTTATCTTGCCCCTATCTACTGGCAAGCCATTGCCGTGGAGAACTGATGGAAATAATATAGGTTTTTGTTTCTTTCTCCTATCCTTGCTCATGGAGATTTTTAGGTAATATGGCCTCACCAGACAGACTGCTATTCCTGATCAAAACTTCCCAGATTTTCTGGGCAGAGTGTTCACCTGCCAGCCAGCCGTTTGTAGAGGGAGAGATAATGAAGCAAAATTAATATCATATCCATGCTCTTTCTTCTCCTAACAGGCTCAGCAGCTGGCTCTTCCTGCTGGGCTTTTTTCCCCCTTCTTCTTTGTGATTTGCGAAAGAAAAAAGAAAAGGAAGAACAATTAGGAACATGATTTTAAGGTGTGTGTGCCTGGTGGAGCCCTTTTAAGTGATATTCAGAAACATTGGATTCCCACAATTCCTTGTGCCCCGGGCTGGTCTGGCCCAGATTTCTTATTTCAATGACATCCTTTCTTCAGCATGGTTGTATTCTGGTCTCTTCTCGAATGACAATACCCAGGGGATAAAACATTTCCCTTCTTTTTTTCTTTTTGTCTTTATTTTAAGGGCAATTCCCTTCCTCCTTTTATTCAACCACCAAAAGGAATTCTTGTTCTCATCAATGGCTCTGCTTGACTAAGACTAAACACAGGCAGATGTATGGACAGATCTTAAAGCTGGTAGCCTGATACATTTTACCCATTGTAGGTGAGCCCCTGTCTAAAAATACTCACTTGTGGAAGCCTGAATTTTCAAACGGATTATGATAGCATTTAAAGGGATTGCTTGCAAAAAGAATTCTCCCAAGACTGATTCCTGTACGCAATTGCTTACAGATCATTCACTACAATTAAAGATGGGTGGAAATTTTACTGAAGAAGAAAATCTAATTTTGAGAGAAATTTAAAGTCAAATTTAAACTGTATTTTTGTTTTTAAAAAACTAGATGTTGATGAAATTTGATGGATCAAACGATACAATCAGAGGCTCATCAGCAATTACAAGAAACAAAGTAATATGACCATCTTATCACTACTTTCCAATAAATGTAAATGTAGATTAGCTCATTATCGGGTGGAAGGGGGAAAGAATGCTCCTTTCTGTTGGAAAAAAGGCAGCCACAGAAAGAATCACACAAAAGTTCCACAATGCTTTTTCTCCCTTAAACTCCTTGATAATCCAGTAAATGAAAAAGAGTATCTTATTGTTCTAATTTGTATTTCTCGATCCCTGGAAGAAAAACATCTTTCCATATGTATATGGTCATTCAGATTTTCTCCTTTCTGAATAGTCTGAAATTATCATTTTGGTTGGCTTTTTAAAATTTGTTCATAGGAGTAACTTTTATATTATAAATCTATGCTGTCCAATATAGTAGCTGCTAATCCCTGTTGACCACCTGAACTGTGGTTAGTCTAAATTGAGATGTTCTCCAAGTGTAAAATAGACACGGGGTTTCAAAAACTTGGTACAAAATACAGAATGTAAAATATCTTATAATAATTTTCTATTGATTACCTGTTGAAATAATACTATTTAGGATATAGTGGTTTCACTAAACCACATTATTTTTTTTTAATTTAAATTCAATTTAATTAACATGTACTATATTATTAGTTTCAGAGGTAGAATTCAGTGATTCATCAGTTGCAAACAACATCCAGGTTCGAGTGACCTCCTTAATGCCCATGACCCAGTTACCCCATCCCTCCAACCACCTCCCCTCCAGCAATCTTCAGTTTGTTCCCTAGAGTTGAGTCTCTTATGGTTTGCCTCCCTCTTTGTTTTCTTTTTCCTTCCTTTCCCCTATATTCATCTGTTTTGTTTCTTAAATTCCACATATGAGTGAAATCATATGCTTTTGTCTTTCTCTGACTGACTTATTTTGCTTAGCATAATACCCTCTAGTTCCATCCAAGTCATTTTATTTTTTTTTTTAATTTTTTTATTCTTATATTATCCCCATACATTGCATCATTAGTTTTAGATGTAGTGTTCCATGATTCATTGTGCATAACACCCAGTGCTCCATGAAGAATGTGCCCTCCTCAATACCCATCACCAGGCTAACCCATCCTCCCACCCCCCTCCCCTCTAGAACCCTCAGTTTGTTTCTCAGAGTCCATCGTCTCTCATGGTTCGTCTACCCCTCCGATTTCCCCCCCTTCATTCTTCCCCTCCTGCTACCTTCTTCTTCTTCTTCTTTTTTTTTTTCTTAACATATATTGCATTATTTATTTCAGAGGTACAGATCTGAGATTCAACAGTCTTGCATAATTCACAGCACTTACCAGAGCACATACCCTCCCCAGTGTCTATCACCCAGTCACCCCATCCCTCCCACCCCACCCCCCACTCCAGCAACACTCAGTTTGTTTCCTGAGATTAAGAATTCCTCATATCAGTGAGGTCATATGATACATGTCTTTCTCTGATTGACTTATTTCGCTCAGCATAATACCCTCCAGTTCCATCCACGTCGTTGCAAATGGCAAGCTCTCATTCCTTTTGATGGCTGCATAATATTCCATTGTATATATATACCACTTCTTCTTTATCCATTCATCTGTCGATGGACATCTTGGCTCTTTCCACAGTTTGGCTATTGTGGACATTGCTGCTATAAACATCAGGGTGCACTTACCCTTTCAGATCCCTACTTTTGTATCTTTGGGGTAAATACCCAGTAGTGCAATTGCTGGATCATATGGTAGCTCTATTTTCAACTTTTTGAGGAACCTCCATACTGTTTTCCAGAGTGGCTGCACCAGCTTGCATTCCCACCAACAGTGTAGGAGGGTTCCCCTTTCTCCACATCCCCACCAACATCTGTTGTTTCCTGACTTGTTAATTTTAGCCATTCTGACTGGTGTGAGGTGGTATCTCATTGAGGTTTTGATTTGGATTTCCCTGATGCCGAGCGGTATTGAGCACTTTTTCATGTGTCTGTTGGCCATTTGGATGTCTTCTTTGGAAAAATGTCTGTTCATGTCTTCTGCCCATTTCTTGATTGGATTCTTTGTTCTTTGGGTGTTGAGTTTGATGAGTTCTTTATAGATTTTGGATACCAGTCCTTTATCTGATATGTCATTTGCAAATATCTTCTCCCATTCTGTTGGTTGTCTTTTGGTTTTGTTGACTGTTTCCTTTGCTTTGCAAAAGCTTTTTATCTTGATGAAATCCCAATAGTTCATTTTTGCCCTTGCTTCCCTTGCCTTTGGCGATGTTTCTAGGAAGAAGTTGCTGTGGCAGAGGTCGAAGAGGTTGCTGCCTGTGTTCTCCTTGAGGATTTTGATGGACTCCTGTCTCACATTGAGGTCTTTCAACCATTTGGAGTCTATTTTTGTGTGTGGTGTAAGGAAATGGTCCAGTTTCATTCTTCTGCATGTGACTATCCAATTTTCCCAACACCATTTGTTGAAGAGACTGTCTTTTTTCCATTGGACATTCTTTCCTGCTTTGTCGAAGATTAGTTGACCCTAGAGTTGAGGGTCCATTTCTGGGCTCTCTATTCTGTTCCATTGACCTATGTGTCTGTTTTTGTGCCAGTACCATACTGTCTTGATGATGACAACTTTGTAATAGAGCTGGAAGTCTGGAATTCTGATGCCGCCAGCTTTGCTTTTCTTTTTCAACATTCCTCTGGCTATGTGGGGTCTTTTCTGGTTCCATACAAATTTTAGGATTATTTGTTCCATTTCTTTGAAAAAAGTGGATGGTATTTTGATGGGGATTGCATTGAATGTGTAGATTGCTCTAGGTAGCATTGACATCTTCACAATATTTGTTCTTCCAATCCATGAGATTGAACGTTTTTCCATTTCTTTGTGTCTTCCTCAATTTCTTTCATGAGTATTTTATAGTTCTCTGAGTACAGATCCTTTGCCTCTTTGGTTAGATTTATTCCTAGGTATCTTATGGTTTTGGGTGCAATTGTAAATGGGATCGACTCCTTAATTTCTCTTTCTTCTGTCTTGTTGTTGGTGTATAGGAATGCCACTGACTTCTGTGCATTGATTTTATATCCTGCCACTTTACTGAATTCTTGTATGAGTTCTAGCAGTTTTGGGGTGGAGTCTTTGGGTTTTCCACATAAAATATCATATCATCTGCAAAGAGTGAGAGTTTGACTTCTTCTTTGCCGATTTGGATGCCTTTGATTTCTTTTTGTTGTCTGATTGCTGTGGCTAGGATTTCCAATACTATGTTGAATAGCAGTGGTGATAGTGGACATCCCTGCCACGTTCCTGACCTTAGGGGGAAAGCTCTCAGTTTTTCCCCATTGAGAATGATATTTGCTGTAGGTTTTTCATAGATGGCTTTTATGATATTGAGGTATGTACCCTCTATGCCTATACTCTGAAGAGTTTTGATCAAGAAAAGATGCTGTACTTTGTCAAATGCTTTTTCTGCATCTATTGAGAGGATCATATGATTCTTGTTCCTTCTTTTGTTGATATATTGTATCACGTTGATTGATTTGCAGATGTTGAACCAACCTTGCAGCCCAGGGATAAATCCCACTTGGTCGTGGTGAATAATCCTTTTAATGTACTGTTGGATCCTATTGGCTAGTATTTTGGTGAGAATTTTTGCATCCGTGTTCATCAGGGATATTGGTCTGTAATTCTCCTTTTTGATGGGGTCTTTGTCTGGTTTTGGGATCAAGGTAATGCCGGCCTCATAAAATGAGTTTGGAAGTTTTCCTTCCATTTCTATTTTTTGGACAGTTTCAGAGGAATAGGTATTAATTCTTCTTGAAATGTTTGGTAGAATTCCCCTGGGAAGCCATCTGGCCCTGGGCTTTTGTTTTTTGGGAAATTTTTGATGACTGCTTCAATTTCCTTAGTGGTTATAGGTCTGTTCAGGTTTTCTATTTCTTCCTGGTTCAGTTTTCGTAGTTGATACATCTCTAGGAATGCATCCATTTCTTCCAGATTATCTAATTTGCTGGCATAGAGTTGCTCATAATATGTTCTTATAATTGTTTATATTTCTTTGGTGTTAGTTGTGATCTCTCCTCTTTCATTCATGATTTTGTTGATTTGGGTCATTTCTCTTTTCTTTTTGATAAGTCTGGCCAGGGGTTTGTCAATCTTGTTAATTCTTTCAAAGAACCAGCTCCTAGTTTCGTTGATCTGTTCTACTGTTCTTTTAGTTTCTATTTCATTGATTTCTGCTCTGATCTTTTTTATTTCTCTTCCCTTGTTGGGTTTAGGCTTTATTTGCTGTTCTTTCTCCAGCTCCTTTATGTGTAGGGTTAGGTTGTATATTTGAGACCTTTCTTGTTTCTTGAGAAAGGCTTGTATTGCTATATACTTTCCTCTTAGGACTGCCTTTGCTGTATCCCAAAGATTTTGAACAGTTGTGTATTCATTTTCATTTGTTTCCATGAATTTTTTAAATTCCTCTTTAATTTCCTGGTTGACCCATTCATTCTTTAGTAGGATGCTCTTTAGCCTCCATGTATTTGAGTTCTTTCCAACTTTCCTCTTGTGATTGAGTTCTAGTTTCAAAGCATTGTGGTCTGAAAATATGCAGGGAATGATCCCAATCCTTGGTACCAGTTGAGACCTGATTTGTGACCTAGGATGTGATCAATTCTGGAGAATGTTCCATGGGCACTAGAGAAGAATGTGTATTCTGTTGCTTTGGGATGGAATGTTCTGAATATATCTATGAAGTCCATTTGGTCCAGTGTATCATTTAAAGTCTTTATTTCCTTGTGGATCTTTTGCTTAGATGATCTGTCCAATTCAGTGAGGGGGTTGTTAAAGTCCCCCACTATTATTGTATTGTTGTCGATGTGTTTCTTTGCTTTTGTTATTAATTGCCTTATAGAATTGGCTGCTCTCATGTTAGGGGCATAGATATTTACAATTGTTAGATCTTCTTGTTGGATAGACCCTTTAAGTAGGATATAGTGTCCTTCCTCATCTCTTATTACAGTCTTTGGTTTAAAATCTAATTTGTCTGATATAAGGATTGCCACCCCAGCTTTCTTTTGGTGTCCATTAGCATGGTAAATAGTTTTCCACCCCCTCACTTTCAATCTGGGGGTGTCTTTGGGTCTAAAATGAGTCTCTTGCATATCGATAGGTCTTGTTTTTTAATCCAATCTGATAACCCGTGTCTTTTGATTGGGGCATTTAGCCCATTTAGATTCAGGGTAACTATTGAAAGATATGAATTTAGTGCCATTGTATTGCCTGTAAGGTGACTGTTACCATATATTGTCTGTGTTCCTTTCTGGTCTATGTTGCTTTTAGGGTCTCTCTTTGCTTAGAGGACCCCTTTCAATATTTCTTGTAGGGCTGGTTTTGTGTTTGCAAATTCCTTTTTGTTTGTCCTGGAAGCTTTTTATCTCTCCTTCTATTTTCAATGACAGCCTAGCTGGATATAGTACTCTTGGCTGCATATTTTTCTCATTTAGTGCTCTGAATATGTCATGCCAGTCCTTTCTGGCCTGCCAGGTCTCAGTGGATAGGTCTGTTGCCAATCTAATGTTTCTACCATTGTAGGTTACAGATCTCTGCTCCTGAGCTGCTTTCAGGATTTTCTCTTTGTCTCTGAGACTCATAAGTTTTACTATTAGATGTCGGAGTGTTGACCTATTTTTATTGATTTTGAGAGGGGTTCTCTGTGCCTCCTGGATTTTGATGCCTGTTTCCTTCCCCAAATTAGGGAAGTTCTCTGCTATTATTTCCTCCAATATACCTTCTGCCCCTCTCTCTCTTCTTGTTCTGGGATCCCAATTATTCTAATGTTGTTTTGTCTATGGTATCACTTATCTCTCAAATTCTGCCCTCATGATCCAGTAGTTGTTTCTCTTTTTCTCAGCTTCTTAATTTTCCATCATTTGGTCTTCTATATCACTAATTCTCTCTTCTGCCTCACTTATCCTAGCAGTTAGAGCCTCCATTTTTGATTGCACCTCATTAAGAGCCTTTTTGATTTCGACTTGGTTAGATTTTAGTTCTTTTATTTCTCCAGAAAGGGTTTCTCTAATAACTTCCATGCTTTTTTCAAGCCCAGCTAGTATCTTTAAAATCATTCTGAACTCTAGTTCCAGCATTGTACTAATGTCCATATTGATTAGGTCCCTGGCAGTTGGTACTGCCTCTTGTTCTTTTTGTTTAGGTGATTTTTTCCATCTTGTCATTTTGTCCAGAAGAGAATAGATGAATGAGAGAACAAAATGCTAACAGGGTAAAAACGTCCCCAGAAAATATACACTAAACAAATCAGAAAAGACCTGAAACTGGGGGAAAAGAAAGGGAAAGAAAGAAAAAAGAAAAAGAAAAAGAAAAAGATAAAAACAAACAAAAACAAAACAAAACAAACCAGAATATGATCAAATATGATCAGGCTGGTGCATAGATCAGTGCCACACACTAGATTTGGGGCATATTTTGGTCTGTTAGAAGAGATTGCCTCCCAAACTTTTAAAGAAAGAAAAACTTATATATGCACAAAAATAAGGGTTAATATGATGAAGGGATGGAATATGACTGTAAAGATGAAAATTATAAAAGATTTTATAAAAGGAATTGATAAGATAAGAAGTTGGTTGAAAAAAGAAAGAAGAGGTTTTTAAAAAAAAAAAAGGGAGAGAATGTGATCAGGCAGGGGAATAGAAAACACCATATACTAGAGATTTAGGGTATATTTTAATCTGTTAGAAGAAACTATCTCAAAATTTTAAAGAGAGAACAACTTCTATATATAAGCCAAAAATATGGGTAACTACTATGAAGGGATAGAATATGACTCTAAAAATGAAAAATAAAATTTTTTTTTAAAAAAAGGGATTGATAAGATGTTGGTTGAAAAAGGGAAAAAGAAAAATTCAAAAAGAAATAAAAAGACAAAAAGGCAGTTAAAAAAAATTAACTTTAAAAGACTAAAGAATCATGGTAAAAAAGCCGTGAATTCTATGTGCAGTAGTCCCCTAGTGCTGGAGTTCTGCCGTTCTCATTGATCGGTAAACTTGGTCTTGGCTGGCTGATCTTGCTGATCTTCTGGGGAGGGGCCTGTTGCCGTGGTTTCCAAATGTCTCTGCCGGAGGCGGAATTGCCCCGCCCTTGCCCCCTCCCGGCTAAGTCATCTGCTCGGGTTTGCTCTCCGGGGCTTTTGTTCCCTGCGAGCTTTCCGTACAGCTTTGGAGGCGGAGAGTGAAATGGCGGTCTCCCAGTCTCTGCCCCGGAGGAGCCGAGAACCCAGGGCCCTGCTCCTCAGTGAGCCCCCAGAGAAAAGCCGCCAGTCACTCCCGTCTCCCCGGTCTCCGGCCGCACTCCATGCTCACCCGGCCTGTGACCACGCGTTTCTATCTCTGGCACCGACCCCGGGTGGAATCTCCAAACCCAGCAGATCCCTGCGGTGCCCTCCCGCGCAGCTCCTCCCGGGGGAGGAAGGTGAGTCTCCCCGGATCTGCCGCTTGTTGGGTCCCTGGAGGAGCAGGGGCCCAACTGTGCCGCGGATCACGGTCTATGGCGACCCGGAGCTGAGAGCCCGCGCCTGGGCTCCGCCTCTGCAGCCGGCTTCCCTGCTCCGTTACCTGGGAGCTCTGCCACACTCAGGCACCCCCGGTCTTTCTGTGACCCCGAGGGTCCTGAGACCACACTGTCCCACGAGGCTTCCACCCCCCACTTAGCCACTGGAGTGACGTCCTGCAGCGGAGCCGACTTCTAAAATTTCCGATTTTGTGCTTCGTGGCTCTATCACTTGCCAGAAACGGCCGAGGGAGGCCCCCTCCCCAGCCGTCTATCCTCCCGAATATCGCCTCGGATTCACTTCTCAGCACATCCTACCTTCCAGAAAGTGGTCGCTTTTCTGTTCAGAGAGTTGCTGCTATTCTTTTCTTCGATCTCCTGTCGAGTTCGTAGGTGTTCAGAATGGTTTGATCCCTATCCAGCTGAATTCCTGAGACCAGACGAAATCCAGGTCTCCTACTCCTCTGCCATCTTTCACTTGTTTCTTCTCACAAGGGACTGCTAGAATAATTTTTTTTAAAGCTACTTTTTCACATGGTTACTAGAAAATTTTAAAATATACATGGTGAGCAAATGGGGGGAAGAGGAGCCCCATCCCCTCCTGCCTCCCAAGGAGACACTAATTCAACAATACATGGACCAATTCCTTTTGTGAGGAATCTAGAAAATAGCTCAGAGACCCCTGCATCTCAGGCAAATGTGAAAATAGATACACCAAAGCCGGGAGGAAAATGCGGGGCACTCACTTACCATATTCCCTCCCACCCAGCTCAGCCTAGTGCAAACAGGAGAAACTCCCAGCTCCTGGCTTCTCCTGGGGAAGGGAAATACAAGACTGGAACATGTACGTATCTAACGTTCAGACTTTCCAGGGGCTGCCTAAGGAACTGGTTCCTGTTTTGCCTGAATCCAAGCATGTAACAGGAAAGGGTGCTAAGTTGGTGGTAGCTGTGAACAAAAGCGAAGGTTTGGGCTATCACTCCCTCACTTGCCATTGCCCCTCTCTTCAGATCAGCACAGAGCAAGTGGAAGAAACCTCGAAACTGTAGCTTGTCCTTGGGGAGAGGAAGAGTGGGAGCACCCATTTAATGCCCCACCTGTTCAGAGGGCTTCCCAAAGGACTGCTTTCTGATACACCTGTTTCAGAGCACAGATGGAATCCTACATACTCTAGATGCCTGGGGGCTGTGGGAAACAAAGGAGATCTGGGTAGCCTGCTGTAGCTCCAAAGGACCCATTGTACAGCAGACAGAGACTGCTACAGCTCAGGGGCCTGTCTCTGGAGTGGAAGGAGGGGAGAAGAGAGTGGAGCATGTGTCCAACATTCTGGCTTCTCACAGGCTACTTGAAGGACTGATTTCTGTGTCATCTGACCCAGAGTACTGACAGAGTTGGAACGCTCCAGAAGCTGGAGGACTGCTGAGAACAATAGAAAGCTGGGCAGTGTGTGGCAGCTCCAGAGAACCTCCAGAGAACCAGAGTAAGGATTATGAGCTCCTGAAAAAAGAGACTGGCAAATCCTTATAATTGAAAATTAACTAATTGGAATTGGACATAAGTCCAGAAAGGATGCATTCACAGAAAAGGTCTGAGAGGCCTCCAGAATCTCTAGTTGGACTGACTGGTGAAGGTCTTTTTCTGTATGAAGTAAATCCATAAAGACTAAGAGAGGTGGCTGTTTTTTCAAATACAAACACAAAGTTACAAGGCACCTAAAGAAACAGGAAAACATGATCCAATCAAAGGAACAAAATAAATCTCTGAAAACCAACCCTAAAAAAATGGAGGTATTTAAATTCCCTGAAAAATAATTCAAAATAACTGTTGTAAAGAAGCTCAATGAGCTCAGGAAAATGAAGCATCAACAAAAATGAGAATATCAACAAAAATACAGAAAGTATATTTTTAAAAAGAATCAAATTCTGGAGCTGAAAAATACAGCAACTGAATTAAAAAAATTCACTAGAGGGGTTTAACAGACTTGATCAAACAGAAGAAAGAATCAGTAAATTCAAAAGTTGGTCGTTTGCAGTTAATCAGTCAGAGAAGGAGTAGAAAGAAAAACAAGAGGAAAGAGTGAAGGAAATCTATGGGACTTTTAGGACACCATCATGTGGATAAACACATACATTATGAAAGTTCCAGACGAAGAGGAAAGGGTAGAAACCTATTTGAAGAAATAGTGGCTGAAAACTTTTCAAATTTAGTAAAAGAACTGGACATTCAGATCTAAGAAGTCCAAAGAACTCTAAGTATAATTTACCCCAAATTGTTCACATAGAATCACATCATAATCAAATTCTTAAAAGTCAAAGACAAAGAGAAATTTTAAAAGCAGCAAGAGAAAACCAACTTGCCACATACAAGGAAACCACATAAGACTGCCAGTTTCTCAGCAGAAACAATGTAGGCCAGAAGGGAATGGGATGATATATTCAAAGTGCTAAAAGAAACAAAACAAAACAAAACAAACAAACAAACAAAAACCTCCACAAAAAACCTGCCAACAAAGAATGCTTTATCTAGCAAAGCAGTCCTTCAAAAATGAAGGAGAAATACTTTCCCAGAGATACAAAACCGGAAGGAATTCATCACCATTCAACATGCCTTATGAGAAATGCTTAAAATGGGCCCTTCAAGTTGAAATGAAAGGATGCTAGACATCAACATGAAAGCATATGAAAACACAAAGGTCACAGGCAAAGGTAAATATCTCAACAAATACTGAATACCGTAATACTATAATGGTGGTACATACATCACTTTTAATTGTGGTATAGAGTTAAATACAAAAATAACCATAACTATAAAAATATGTTAATGGATGCACAATATAAGAAGTAATTTGTAACATCAATAACAAAAGGGCAGGGTAAAGAAGTAGAGTTTTTGTAAGCAATTGAAGTTAATTTGTTATCAGCTTAAAATAGATCCTTATAACTATATGTTTTATGTTAGCCCCAGGGGAACCACAAAGAAAAAAGATATGGAAATACATAAAAGAAATTGAGAGAGAAATCAAAACATGTCGCTACAAAGAAAAAATTAACAGAATGCAAAGGAGGACAGCAAGAGACAAAAAGAAGGACAAAAAAGCTACAAGTAGACAGAAAATTAACAAAATGGCAATACTAAGCCCTTCCCTATCAATAATTACTTTAAATGTAAATGGGTTAAACACCCCAGTCAAAAAAATATATAGTGGCTGAATGGATAGAAGAACATCCAAACATACAAGAAGATCTAACTATATACTGTCTATAAGAGATTCGCTTTAGATCTAAGGACACACATGGGTTGAATGTGTGAGGATGGAGAAAAGTATTCTATATGAATGTTAACTGAAGGAGAGCAGGAGTGGCTATACTATATCAGACAAAATAGACTTTACATCAAAAATTGTCACAAGAGACAAAGAAGGACATTATATAATCATAAAAGGGTCAATTCACCGGGAAGATATAACACTTATAAATGTATATACACCCAACATCAGAGCACCCAAATATGAGAAGCAAACATTGATGGAACTGGAGGGATAAATAGACAGCAACACAGTAGAAATTTCAACACCCCCACCTTCAATAATGGATAGAATGTCCATTCCGAAGATCAATAAGGAAACAAAACTTGAACAACACTGTAGACCCAATGGATCTAACACAGAGAACATACCACACAATAGCAGCAGAATACACATTCTTAAGCATGCAAGGAACATTCCTCAGGATAGATCACATAGATCATAAGCAAGTCTTAACAAATTTAAGAAGATTGAAATCATGCCAAGCACCTTTTCTGACCACAATAGAATGATACTAGAAATCAATAGCAGAAGGCAAGTCAGAAAATCCACAAAAATGTGGAAATTAAACAACACATTCTTTTTTCTTTCTTTTTTTTTAAGATTTCATTTATTTTCTTGTCAGAGAGAGAGAGGGAAGAAGGGATGGGGGAGGGAGAGAGCAAAAGCATGGGGAACTGCAGGCAGAGGGAGAAGCAAGCTCCCTGCTGAGCAAGGAGCCTGATGTGGGACTTGATGCCAGGACCCTGGGATCATGACCCGAGCCAAATGTAGATGCTTAACCAACTGAGCCACCCAGGCATCCCTAAACAACATATTCTTGAACAACCCCTGGGTCAAAGAAGAAATCAAAAGGTAAATTTAAAAATATCTTGAGACAAATGAAAATGAAAACACCAAAACTTGTTGGATGTAGCAAAAAGCAGTACTAAAAGGGAAGATTATAGTTGTAAATGTCTGCATTAAAAAAGAAGAAAGTTCTCAAATAAACAACCTACCTTTACACCTCAAGTGACTAGAACACTAAGAACAAACTAAGCCCAAATTAGCTGAAGAAAGGAAATAATAAATATTACAGCAGACATAAACAAAACAGGGACTAGAAAAATGATAGAAAAAATAAATAAAACTAAGAGTGGGGTTTTTTAAAAAGATCAACGAAATTGACAAATCTTTAGCTAGACTAAGAAAAAAAGAAAGAGTTCAAATAAATAAAACCAGAAATGAAAGAGAAGATATTACAACCGATGCTTCAGAAATAAAAATGATTATAAGAAATTATTATGAATAATTATATGCCAACAAATTGGATAACCTAGAAGAAATAGATAAATTTCTAGAACATAGAACCCACCAACACTGAGTCATGAAGAAATAGAAAGTCTGAACAGACCCATATTGAGTAAGAAGGTTGAATCAGTAATCAAAAATTTCCCAACAAAGAAACACCAGGGCCGAGATGGCTTCAGTGGAGAATTCTACCAAACATTGTTTTAAAAAAGATGTCAATCCTTCTCAAACATTCCCCAAAATTTGAAGCTGAAGGAACACTTTCAAGCTCATTTTATGAGGCCTTCATTGCTCTGATACCAAAGCCAAACAAAGACATTACAAGAAAAGAAAAATACAGGCCAATATCCCTAATGAATATAGATGCGAAAATCCTCGACAAAAGACTATCAAGTGTAATTCAACAGCATATTAATCATAGACTATGACCACGTGGGATTTATCCCTGGGATGCAAAGATTGGTCAACATCTGCAAGACAACCAATTAACGAGATAACACCGCATTAACAGAACGAAGAATAAAAATTACATGGTCAACTTAATAGGTGCAGTAAAAGCATTTGGAAAAATTCAACATCCAGTCATTATAAAAATAAAAACACTCAACAAAATAGAAATAGAAGGAAATTACTTTAACATAATAAAAATAATATATGTAAAGTTCACAAGTAACATCACGTTCAGTGGTGAAAATTGAAAGGTTTTCCTCTAAGATCAGAAACAAAGGGTGGACACCCATTCTCACCTCTTCTATTCAACATCGTACTACAAGTCCTACAAGAGCAATGAGGCAAAAGAAGCAAAGTCATCCAAATCCAAAAGAAAGAAGTAGATGTTTCTCTGCAGATGACATAATCCTATATAAAGACAACCCTAAAGATTCCATAAAAATGCTAGTAGAATTAGTCAACAAATTCAGCAAAGTTGCAGGATACAAAACCAACATACAGTCATGTTTCTATACACTAATAATGAATAACCCAAGAAGTAAAGTAAGAAAACAATCTCATTTACAATAGCATCCCCAAAATAATAAAATACTTAGGATAAAGTTAACCAAGGAGGTGAAAGACTTACACACTGAAAACTGCACATTACTGAAAGAAATTAAAGAAGATGTAAAGAAATGGAAAGATATCCTGTGTTCATTGTTCCGAAGATTTAATATTGCTAAAATGTCCATACTTCCCAAAGCAATCTATAGATTCAATCTACATCAAAACCCCAGTGGCATTTTTTGTAGAAATAAGAAACAGTGACAAGAAAGAGATAATCCGATTTAAAAATGGGCAAAGACTTGATTAGACATTTCTCCAAAGAGTACATAGAGATAGCCAACAGGTAATATGAAAAGATGCTCCATATCACTCACTATCAGGGAAATGTAAATCAAACCCACAATGAGATGTATCACCTCACACCTGTCAAAATGGCTAAAATCAAAAACAAGAAACAACAAGTGTTGGCAAGGATGTGGAGAAATTAGAATGCTTGTGCATTGTTGGCGGGAATATAAATTTGGTACAGCCACCACGGGGGAAACACCGTAGAGTTCCTTCCCAAAATTAAAAAAAAAAATAGAACTACCATTTGATCAGCAACCCCACTTCTGGGTATTTATCCAAAGGAATTGAAGACAAGATCTTGAAGGATATTTGTGCTCCTGTGCAGCATGCAGGCATTATTTACAACAGTCAAGAGGTGGAAACAAGCTGAATGTCCACTGACAGATATATGCAGAAACAAAATGTGATTTATACATACAATTAAATACTTTTCGGCCTTCAAAAAGAAGTAAATCCTGTCATATACTACAACATGGATGAACTGTGAGGACACTATGCTGAGTGAAATAAGCCAGTCACAGGAGGACAAATAATGCATGATCCTATTGATATGAGGTATCTAAAGTAGTCAAATTCATCGGAGCAGAAAGTAGACTGGAGGTTGACAGGGGGTGGGAGGAGGAGAAATGGGGAGTTCTTATTCAGTGAGTATAGAGTTTCAGCCACACAAGATGAAAAAGTTCTAGAGATCTGCTGTACAAAAATGTACATATTGTTAACAATACTGTCCTACACACTTAAAAATTTGATAAGTGAGTAGATCTCATGTTACATGATCTTTTATCACAATGAAAAAGTATGCATGGCTTTCCTTAGCTTTCTGTTGGGCAGTGGTCCTCCAGATGCTAATATTTTGTCTAACTATAAATATTTCCTTCTAATTTATGTCTTGCCTTTTCACTTTATGATGATATCTTTGATACCAAAATATTTCTACAGTATTGATGCAGTCAAATTTTAAGTTTTTTTTTAGAGCTTATGCTTTTAATATTACTTACTGTATTAATTATTCCTTATATTATTTATTACAAAAATATTCTACATTTTATTCCAATTGCCTTAAATTTATTTTTTTCTCTTGTTTAAAACCTTATTCTATCTGCAATTATGTATGTATGTATGTTGTGAGGTTTGGATAATTTCTTTTTCTAGACTGAGAGAGAGAGAGAGAGAGAGGTGGGTAGGGGCAGAGGGAGAGGGGGAGAGGGAATCTTAAGCAGGCTCCACACTCAGTGTGGAGCCCAACCCGGGGCTCGATCTCACAATCCTGAGATCATGACTTGAGCAGAAATCAAGAGCTGGACATTTAACCAACTGAGCCACCCAGACACCCCAAGTTTTTGTTTGTTTTGAAAACCAAGTGTCCCTATACTATTTATTCAACAATAAATCCTTTCCTCCACTGATTTATAAAGCCATCTCTATCATAAATCTAGTTTCCATGGTGTGCACGGATGTGCTTCTGAGCTCTTTGCCCTCTATCATTGATCTATTTGCTCTTTTACCGCCATGCCACACTGTTTGATTTGCTATGGTTTTATAATACATCTTGTCCCTGGTAAGAAGTTCCCTGCTTTGTATTATCAGTTGTTGTTAGAAATTTTCAGTTTCAGGATTGGCGGCTCCCTCCAGCCCTACTGAGGGTATGGTGCTAAGCAGCTGACTCTACTCTGGGCCCTCCCCACAGAGATGGTGTATTTCCAAGCCCTAGACCTGAAGTCACATGGGTCGGGTCCCCATCTTGAGAGAATCTGTTTCCTCTCCAGGAGCCTGGCAACAGGTCCATTTCACACCGTCCGCCAGGCTACTTCCCAGCCTCTGTCTACTATGAAGCATGTTCTCCGCTTCCAACCTCACATAGCTTTCCAGCTTCCCTCTATATATGGTATATATTGGCAACTCCCAGTGGACCACAAAGTGTCAGCCTCCCCTTGCTGCTATTTATGCTCCTTTCCCAGAATGCTTTGGGTTCCTTTAGTTTCTGTTCACAATGATTTACTTTTCCTATTTTATTGTTTTTTAAGATTTATTTATTTATTTGAGAGAGAGCACGCACGCACGCACGAGGCGGGGGTGGGCAGAGGGAGAGAGAAACTAAAACAGACTCCCCGCTGAGTGTGGAGCCAACAGGGGGCCGATCTCACCACCCTGAAAATCATCACCTAAGCAGAAACCAAGAAGCGAAGGCTTAACCGACTTTGCCCCCCAGGCGCCCCTTCTTTCCTATCTTTAAGCACACCTATATAGTTTTCATATCCTTTCATGATTTCATCTGTCATTTCTCTATATATTAGGCAAGAAGAGGAAGTTTTCTGCACACATTGGATCCACCATTAAAACTTATAGAAGTATATTTATTAATATGGGAAGATATTTATGATATATGTGAGGGGGGAAATTACCAAACAGGACAAATGGATCCTCTCATTTAAAATATTTACAAGTAACCTATGAGCACATGTAAATATATCAATGAAGACTATATTAACACTTTGCAGGCTGATTGGGCGGAGGTAGTTTACACCAGATGGTAGACAATAAGAAATACAAGAGGAAGAATGAACAGGAATCTCTGAATGCTGCTCTTTCAGTCCCTTTTGGAACTGCAGGGACCTCGGCGTTGATCAGAACACAGCAGTGGCTCTCCGCTCTAGTCTGACAAACCTGGAATAAATGTGACAACTCATGTGACAATCATGGGACAACTTGCCTTGTCATCCCCTCACTGATCGCTTCTTTACTCTGTCATTCGCAGGACCTGGCTCCTGTCTATCCTTCACTTTGCCACTGCCAAGTGCTGCAACCATGTCTCTCTGCTCTCTCTCTCTCTCTCTGTTTCCGCTTCCTCATGGCTCTGACTGTCCCTGGCTTCTGTTCACTGCTTTTTCTCTTTGTACTTCTTCTCTGGGCCTCCCTGTTATCCCATCCATCTCTGGCTTTTCTCCTGTTCCAGCTGCAAAAGAAGGATCTGATGATTCAGATCATCATTGGGTTCTGCACTATTCAATATGGAACACCCTTTTTGCTTGAAGTTCTGGGAATAGTAAGGATTGTTTCTCTTGAATGCAATCAAGGGCAGACACATACCGGTATTTGTCTCAAGGAGCCCTGTGGAGGGAGAATCAGAGAATCCACACATCAACATCTATCTTGTGGGAGATCACTCACCCTGGAAGAGGCTACTTCAGCGGAAATAAACCAAAGATTTGTCTTCAAAACCAAATTGATAGGATGATAATTATGATCACATCTGTTTTGTAAAACTTGGAATATGATTATGATGATGTTGATGGCATCTCACATTTGCATAGCAAATATAGTATAAAATGGGATTTTGTACATTTCATCTTACTTGATTTCTACAGCAATTCTGTGTAGACAAGACATAGTTATTATACCCATTTTATAGTTGAGAAACTGGCACTCAAGAGAGACTGAGTAAGATTGTGGAGTATAAATAGGATTCAGAAATGTTGACTAAGGTCCATTGTTTTTTCCGATATACTTTAAAACCCAATAATAAAAAATGTGAATTATTTCCTTTGGGAAGTACCATTATACCTTCTTTAGTCACTTGAATAATATGACATATGTACAACTCAACTCACAACTATATTCCCATATGTTCAGTTCAATTCAATTTCATCCATTTGTTTTCTTTTCTTCTCCCAGCTGTATCATTTTCCTATGGAAGTGATACCTTGGGGATGTCCAGTCCTGACATTTTTACATTCCTATCATATGACACTTTGGCTCCTTGAAGCCCATCTGGGGCGATGGCAGAGGCTACTTTATCCAGATAAGCTCGATGCAGCCAAATCTCCACCAGGTGGAGAAGGAAGGAGTGTTTCACATGTAAAAACTTTAAAATGTTACTGTTAAGTTCACTACACTATAGTGCTGTGGGCAATATTCTCATGCCAAAATTTCCAAGACCCACCCTTCAGAGTTATATCTTCAGTTTAGCATAAAACATGATAATATCAGGCAAGTTTATACCTGATGGTAAATAACAAAAAATTTTACTGCAATGATTTAAGCAAATAAAGGTTGATTTTTAACATTTTTTTTTTATACATTCCAAGAAGTCCTGAGTTGAGCAGATAGGTCTAGACAGACACGTTAAGATGCCATAGGGAGGCAGGCTATTTGGATCATTCTGCCCCACCTCATGGTCACCTCATGGCTGCTCTGTCTCCAGGCATCATGTTTTGTTTTTTCATACAAGGAGCTTTCCTAGAAAGCCCTACAAAGGAATTCCCTCTAGGTCAAGATCTCATCACCGTAACTAGTGAACATGGCAACGCTTCTCTGCAAAAAAGAGCTGGGCAACTGGGGACCAGGCTTGTCACGACTGATCATGATCAGTCACAATCCATTACCCGAGGCTGGACTCATGGCTGCTCCAAACAAAATCGAGGTTTTGTTGGGGTAATGGAGCTGACCATGTGTGGATCAAACATGTGGTGATGTTAGTGGCTACTCAAGCCCAGAGAAAATGAGGAAATGAGGCTAAGTAGCCTTAAAAAGTGGGCAAGAAAGGACCCCCACCGGTGTTCCTAGCCCCAATCCCAAATGTGGGAGGAATAGGTTGCTTTACCTATTTCTCAATGGAATGAAATGGGAGTTGGATTTCAAAACTTTGCTTTGGTCAGTAGCAACATTTGTGGGTATGCCTATATTTTAAAATAGATTTTATTGTCTTTAAAAAGCTTTGGAGGGGGGACGCCTGGGTGGCTCCGTTGGTTAAGCAACTGCCTTCGGCTCAGGTCATGATCCTGGAGTCCCAGGATCGAGTCCTGCATCGGGCGCCCTGCTCGGCAGGGAGCCTGCTTCTCCCTCTGACCCTCCCCCCTCTCATGTACTCTCTCTCATTCTCGCTCTCTCAAGTGAATAAATAAATCTTTAAAAATAAATAAATAAATAAATAAATAAATAAATAAATAAATAAATAAAAAGCTTTGGAGGGGCACCTGGGTGGCTCAGTCGGTTAAGTGTCTGCCTTTGGCTCAGGTCATGATCCCAGGGTCCTGGGATCGAGTTCCGCGTCTAGCTCCCTGCTTAGTGGGGAGCCTGCTTCTCCCTCTCCCTCTGCCCCTCCCGCTCATGCTCTCTCTCTCTCAAATAAATAAATAAAATCTTTTAAATAAATAAATCAAAAGCTTTAGAACCCTATTATCTCACAAGGCACAAAGGGCTACAAGTGGGATGCATTCTGAACAGCAATAGAACTGGCCTGGGATGGCTCTGTCAACTAGCATCATTTTTTTTAAATTTTTTAATTGTTATGTTAATCACCATACATTACATCATTAGTTTTTGATGTAGTGTTCCATGATTTATTGTTTGTGCATAACACCCAGTGCTCCATGCAGAACATGCCCTCCTCAATACCCATCACCAGGCTAACCCATCCTCCCACACCCCTCCCCTCTAGAACCCTCAGTTTGTTTTTCAGAATCCATCATCTCTCATGGTTCATCTACCCCTCCGATTTCCTCCCCTTCATTCTTCCCCTCCTGCTATCTTCTTCTTCTTCTTTTTTTTTTTTTCTTAACATATATTGCATTATTTATTTCAGAGGTACAGATCTGTGATTCAACAGTCTTGCACAATTCACAGCACTCACCATAGCACATACCCTCCCCAATGTCTATCACCCAGTCACCCCATCCCTCCCACCCCACCCCCACTCCAGCAACACTCAGTTTGTTTCCTGAGATTAAGAATTCCTTATATCAGTGAGATCATATGACACATGTCTTTCTCTGATTGACTTATTTCGCTCAGCATAACACCCTCCAGTTCCATCCACATCGTTGCAAATGGCAAGATCTCATTCCTTTTGATGGCTGCATAATATTCCATTGTATATATATACCACCTCTTATTTATCCATTCATCTGTCGATGGACATCTTAGCTCTTTCCATAGTTTGGCTATTGTGGACATTGCTGCTATAAACATTGGGGTGCACATACCCCTTCAGATCACTACATTTGTATCTTTGGGTTAAATACCCAGTACTGCAATTGCTGGGTTGTATGGTAGCTCTATTTTCAACTTTTTGAGGAACCTCCATACTGTTTTCCAGAGTGGCTGCACCAGCTTGCATTCCCACCAACGGTGTAGGAGGGTTCCCCTTTCTCCACATCCCCGCCAACATCTGTCATTTCCTAACTTATTAATTTCAGCCATTCTGACTGGTGTGAGGTGGTATCTCATTGAGGTTTTCATTTGGATTTCCCTGATGCCGAGCGATGTGGAGCACTTTTTCATATGTCTTCAACTAGCATTTTTTTACCAAGAGGCTTATGATGACTCAAATTACTAAAATGTCTCAGAGTCATTTTCATTATCCTTATTGACAATTAGCTTTAATGGCAACATGAAATCATTAGGCAGCACTAAGTCTGGAGCATATATAGCTCTCCTGTTATGAAAGAAACTCAGTGGTATAAAGGCAAGTTTACCAAGTCTTGGGCACTTTTTCATAGGATCCAAAGTGGTATGAAGCTAAGATCATGGTAAGAAGCTTGGGAACATACAGTCACTGAATTCATTAGCAGAATTAATGTTCCATGTGGCATTCGAGCTATTGCCTTAGAAACCGTCTACGATAATTAATAGAAAATGTGCTACAGTAATGAATGGTATTTTAGCAACTTCTTTGCCAGCGTGCATTGCAAAGAGCACTAGTAATGAATACTCCCATTTTGTTGTTGTTGTTTCTGCTTGTTGGAAGGCATTTTGCCAGTAGCTAGCCTACATTTAACATCCTTGCTTGTTGACTTTGTCGAAGTTAACAGAACTGTAATTTGCCTCTCAGTCACTGTCTTAAAATTAGAGAACACAAAAACTGGGGAGGATTTCAATCCGTGCTTCTCAATGGAGAGACAGTTCCAATCTTGGTCAGAATATGTGTTCTTGTGGCAGGAGACTGACCCCCGCATTGCATGGCATTTATCATCCCTCATCTCTAAGGGCTAAATGCCAGTGGCATCCCCTCAATCATTTTGATGACCCCATACACTCCCACACATTCCTGAATACCCCATAAGGACACAATTAGGCCATAGACAGATCCAGAGAATGTCTTAGACTTACAGATGTCCAGGGTAAGATGCTCAGTAGCCTGGTTCATACAGACAGTGATTGGTGGGCAGAACCAGAACCCAGGACCAGAACCCTTGGGTGTGGAGACCGTCACACGACAGCGGGTTTTCTCTGCCATCTAATGGAAAGTTCATAATGTCCTCTCTTGTGCAGAATAACTATTTAATCAAGTTTGCTGCAAAACTGAGAATCCAATCAAAGCCAATGTGATCCGGTCATCTATGACAAATGGCATCTCAATAAATAAATAAGGAAAGGTATTTTGTATTGGGGCGCTAGTCCAGATATTATTTGGAGAGACCTTGCAATTCTTGCAGAGTCAGACAATGGGCAAGGGTGTTTTGTTTAAGGATGTTGGGGGTAAGGGCAAAGTCAGAGCCCTTCTATAAAGGCAGTTGGGGGCCCAGAGAAGCACTTGAACGCCATGCTTATGGACTCTGAGTATAGAACTCAGATATATTTGCAATAATACTTTTGCTACTTCTTTTTTCCAGATGAGCTTTTATTTGGTAGTATTTCACTCCCCTGGCCTTACCTTCTCCCATAGCAGTGGACCAACTCCCCTCCACTACTGTTAATATTCCTGTTGCCTTCCTTGCTAGTCACCGAAGGACACAGTCTGTGATCACTTAGGCGTTCCACAAAAGAGGGGATAAAAGAACACCCCCAGTGTGATGGACACTATGCTGTCGGGATACAGCTGGAAAATATAGGTAGCTCACAGGAATGTGCAGGACGATGTGTGGCTTTGGAAAACGGGGCTCACATGCGAACCCAGCCATGTTACACTCTTCCCATGGTCCTATTGCTTCTCTCAGCTTCAGTTTTCCCATTTCCAAAAGTAGGGGAGACACCTACATTCCAGGGCTATTCTAGAAATTAAATAGAAATTGGGTGAAAATTCCAAGCAAGTGCCTGGCTCATAAATTTCCTTGTGCTTCTGAAACTGCTGTGTCCTCATGATAATTTCGCCACTGCCCTCAGCTAAGACTTTGAGTGAGTTACGGAACCACAGTTCCTCGTCTATAGAGTGAAGATGCTACCCACCTTACCAATAACAGGTAACAGGGACATTCACAGGGGTATTATGAAACTTGAGTGATGTGACAGAAAAAAAAAAGGGGGTCACATGGATCTTAATCCAATTTTTTACACTTAATTGAAATTTTAATTTAAGTGCACATACACACAGATACGCCTAACTTGGTTTAGAGTCATAGCATAGGGCACAGAATTAAAATAACACAAAGACAACTCTGATAATGGCATATGCTTTGCATTATTTTTCAGACCTAATCCATATACACTTTTTGGCCAAAATAGTCATATTCTCACGGATGCCGTTTACATTGCTACAACCTCGAATCACACATGGAAAGATTCCTTTCTTGTTCTTTTCAAATAGTCCCCAAAACATTCATATGTAAATTATATCTCAGTTCAATCTTAAGATTCTATGATGTCTTGGTGATCAATAGAATTGCTCTGTGGTGAATGCAAATATTACTGGGAACTATGTATTTCAAAGTCTGACCTGGATTCAAATCCCAGCCGCTCCCTTGACTAGCAGTAGAACGTTAGAAAAATTGGCCCCAAATCTCTTTAGTTCTTTATTTCTAAAATATGTATCTCACAAGGTTAGTGTGAAAATGAAATTAAATACTGTCTGTGGAACTTGTAATGGGATTAAGTACTCAGGAAAGACTTTCCAAAAGCAGGTTTGACTCTTAGGATAAGAAAGACCATGTGTTCCTTCTCAGTCTGGCTAACTGGTCACCTTCCAAGACTTGACCCCAGGATACCTTCTCTGGCAGCTTCTGCCCACTACCAACCCATTCACGGATTCCCAGACGGGCTAGGCATCTTTTCTTGCACTCCCTTGACACTCCATGTTTACCCATCTCAAATTACCAACAATCCAAGGTAGCTGCCATGTTTTACCTGTTTGCCTCGCCACTAGTCTAGAAGAGCTTAGAACACTCCAGGGACTGTTCTCACCCGAATGCCCTAGTTCCTCACATGTCTTAGGTGTTAAACATATACTTACTTCATATCTGAGAGTGAACGAGATAAAGACACAGAGTTCTATAAAACCACACTCCAAAAGTGCTGAACCACCTTTCCTCCCCCATCTCCTTTCACCAGCCACAAGAACTGCAGTCTAATCACCAGAGCACAGAACATTGAAGTCATTTGATCATGGTGTTAGCAGTGCCAAGAAAGCAAAAGAAAAGAATCTCTAAGGGGCTGTTTTTCTCTTGAACTTGGAAGCCAGTGTGCACACTGTGAGAACTTGTGGCAAGAAATGATAGTTCCTTTAGGAGAAGCAAGAGATAATTTCTGGTTGCTTCCCCCTTTCTAGGGCACTCTATGAGGTCATCCCTCCCCCCAAAAGGCATATAGGAGATAAAAGCAATGATATGGTATATTTAAGATCATTATTTATTTGGGATCCTTGTGGAAATGGTACAAGCGATAGATAATTCTGCCTCCACCTGCCATCCCATTGGATATTTATCTCTGGAGCTCCTGCTTGGTTTCCTCTCTGGTCAGAGCAGCCAGATAGGCCTCTGAGGACAACCCATTGTCTTCATGGAACAGGTGAGGAGGGAAAAGAGAAGACAAAGTATCTCTTACTAACTTATTCTGGCGGCCTTTATGTCTTTTGCATACATTATTTTCTTTAATCCTCTCAAAAGCCCTGTGAGGTAGTTGAGCAGTTCATTATCTTAGTTTTACAGATGTAAGCCCAAAGACTCAGAGATATCTGGTAACTTGCCCAAGGTCACACAGACTGTAAGAAGCTCTTGGTGCCATATGGACCTCCCACACAAGGAAATTTTGCTGCAAGAAGTCACCGGGTGGCACGCAGCTCTTTCAGTCATTCAGAAGCTCCGGAGTCCCACAAAGGGATTGAGTCCCAGGCACAGGATATACTGAGTGAATATCCAATCGGTGTGCAAGTTAATTACTTAATCTTTTTAAGGCTCCATTTCTTATCTGAAAACGAAGATTATAAAAACGCCTGCCACACAGGATTGTGCGGAGGATAACATGAGATGGTGCATGTGCTCAGCAGAGGACAGCTCTGCTGGTTCAACATGGTTCCACCGACAAAGCATCCCAGTCCAGCACCAGAACCAGTGTCGGAATCAACCCCCTAAAAAACCGCGAACACTGTTTTCATAATGCTATAAATCCCAGTTCTATAGGAATACCGAGAAAGTGATGAATTCTGTCAGAGGGAGGACTCCACAGAGATGGTGACATTTGAGCTAAGCCTTACAGGATCTGGCCATATCTCCCTGGTTTGGGAAGATGATATCACCAGGCCTGGGGACCTCTGTAAACAAGACTTGGCATGTGACAACATGGAGCCAGATAGAGATCAACAGTGGGGTGTCTAGAGGGGAATGGCAGGAGATCCAGCTAAAACTGTAGGTTAGAGGTGCCAGGCTCCAGCCAGTGGAGAGTCAGGAGAACTTCCTCAGCAGGGAGCCACCTGCTCTCATTTGCATACTGGAGAGAGAACTGGGGAGGCCATCCAAACCACGGCTTAGAAGCGAGAGAGCTGGAGGCCGGAAGACCACAATGACTCTCTGGAGCATACAGGATGAACAAGAGCGTGGGAAGGGAATGGGGAGTAGGGCTTCCATCTGACAGGATGGATTGCAGGTGTCAGTGATGCAGGACCATTTCTCATTTCGCTAGGACAATGCCATTTAGTGTTCTGCCCTCTGCTTCAGAATTAAAAGTTTTATAAGTGGGTGCCTGGGTGGCTCAGTCGTTAAGCGTCTGCCTTCGGCTCAGGTCATGATCCCAGGGTCCTGGGATCGAGTCCCACATCGGGTTCCCTGCTCGGCAGGAAGCCTGCTTCTCCCTCTCCCACTCCCCCTGCTTGTGTTCCTGCTCTCGCTATCTCTCTCTCTGTCAAATAAATAAATAAAATCTTTAAAAAAAAACAAATAAAAGTTTTATAAGTTTAAGGCAATACTTCAGGATTGAAGAAGTAAGAGGCATTTAAATATAAGAAACAAGCAAAACTAAGGGTAGTGTGTGGGTTTGCAACAGGTAATGCTCCTTGATCTGGATGTCCCCTGGTTTACTACAACAATGTCTCCAATATGACTTCAAAATAGAGACACCTATTGGGGTAGCCATTCTGTAAATGGACTATAAATATCATATTCCATTTTTCCCATAGCTCTGCATTCTAATATTCTTCTGGAAAAAGTCTGTTGGTCAAAATCAAGTCATTAGGAAAGAGCACACTGATGGAGAGGGCTTTTCTTTAGGAATTATTTCACACCTTTCCCTCAAAACACAGATGGCAGCATCCACATGAATGTCCCAGCACCAGGTGCAAGCCAACTATCCAAGATGCTTCATGATCAAGGATACATCTGGATTTTGAAGGTAGAAGATGTTTGTTTTCAGATTTTTGTTTCAAGCCAGGAGGCTGAAGGCTTAGAACACAGAAGCTTTAAAAAGGCTATGAACTGAAAAATAGTCCCAGTCTTGGTTAAGAACTGAGAGGGAAAAGGTGTGAATCCACAATAAGTAAACATTCAAAAGGCAACTGAGGATATTTCAAAACATAGAAAAAGGATGGACTCTTTGATGAATGGTGTTGGAGTGTTAAGCTGGACATGTAGAAAAGAACAAAAATCCAGATACCTACATACTCATTAATCCAAAACAAACTCCAAATGAAAAATAACAAAAATAGTAAAATAAAACAGTTTTAAATGTTTTTCTCAAAAAAATTTATGATTTTGAAATAGGAAAGATAATCCCAAGCATAAAAATTACTAAAAGCCATAGTGGAAAAAATATTGATAAATTTGACCACATAAAAACTTTGGCAAATATTTGTAATATAAATATATATTAATAAAATCAAAAGCAATCTGAGTATTGTATATGACCACCCTTCACTTGGCCTCAACATTCCTAACAGCAGGAGTTAAAAGTTACCCTAAAACTTTTTATGCTCATGACAAAGTTCCCTTTTCCCAGTTTCAGTCCCCCACACCCCCTTGCCCCACTCTCAGAGCTTCACCCCCATTAACCTCTTTGAGATCATTAACACTAATTTCCATTATTATCTTTAACCCCATTTATCTGGATCACCTCAAGAAGCCCAGATTTCCCTCATTATCTAAACCTTCATTCCCATTTCTGGCCCCACTCCTCACCCATCTCTAATTCCTAAAACTGTCCCACCATGCTGTCAGTCAAATGCAGAGCTCCGATATGCTTAGTTTTTTCTCTGAGTATTTCAATCAACTTCCCGCTCTCACTGCAACCTGGTTGACCTTGAGCACAGCGCTTCCTCTCAGCCCTGCCCAGGGGCATCTGTTTTCCCTCTTCCCCTTCTTAATCTCTAGACCCGGAAATCAGGCGGGTGTCCTCCTGCCTCTCATTGTCATGACTGGTTATTTCTCCCCAACTTCAGAACTCATGTCCTAAAACTGACCTTCTTTGTCACAGTCATTCATTGGCCCAGACCACCTCCCTCCATTTCCCAAAGACTTTTGAGGTCCCAGTTGGCTTCTTTTCCTCTTTTTAACACTATGCTTGTCATAATTCTTTGTGATTTCAACATATGCAGAGGTGATCCTTGTAACCTTCTGACATCTGCGTTCTTTGACCTCTTTTCCTCCAACGATCTTGTCCTTCACCTTATCCCAGCTCCTGACTCTCCCATGGTCAAACATCTCATTACCAATAACTGCAACCCCTCCACGGTCCAATAACAGGCATTATGCTTTTTTTACTACCTGTTCCTTTATTTCCACCTGGCTCTCTCTAGTTTCCCACCTCCAACATTTCCTTGACTTTTACTACAGAGATAAGGAGGAACATTAAGCTTACTGTCTTTTACTTACCTATAGTTTTTAATTCCCTTTTTACTTACCTTAAATTCCATATTTCATCATTCCTTTGCATCTTGTCTTCAACTCACTTGTCCCCTCTTATTTCTTCAAACTATTTCTGGTGTTGTGGACTAAATTATGTACCCCCCCAAATTCATATGTTGAAGCCCTCACCCCAATGTGACTATATTTGGAGATAGGGTCATTACAGAGATAATTAAGGTTAAAGAGGTCATAAGGGTGGGATCCTAATCCGATAGAATTTGTGTCCTCAAAAGAAGAGGACAAGATACCAGGGATGCATGTGCACAGAGGTAAGGCTATGTGGGGTACAGAGAGAAGGTGGCTATCTGCAAGTCAAAGACAGAGGTCTCATGAAAAACCAACCTGCTGGCATCTTCCTCTTGGACTTCTAACTCCCACAACTGGGAGAAAATCAATTTCCGTTTAAGCCACCCACTTGTGGTATTTTGTATAGTACCTATACCAAAATACATGTGGCAAGATCCCTCTTTCCATTAACTCCCCATGTGTAGCTGTGCAGTTGAACTTGACTCCAACAACAACAGCAACAACACCACCTAAATGTGGTGACTGGTGTCACATTACACTCAAGACTAATCACATCATTTTCCTGGTGTTTCAGGGTTCCATGTCCCTAGTCCATTTCCTCTCCCTCTGTCATATGCAACTATTTCATGCCTTGTCCTCTCTCCTCAAACCTCCAACATCCCCCTGACCCTCATCTTCAGTAAATGATGTTGTCTTCTACCTTGCTGAGAGAATAGAAGCAACCACAAGAGACCTTTCTCAAGCTCTCGCCACATCATCTCACTTAGCCTACATACTAGCTACATTGCTTATTTACCTTGTTTATTTTTTGTCTCTTCCTAATAAATGTAAGTTCGATGAGAGCAAGGATTGTATTTATTTTGTTCATTGCACTATCTCTAATGTCTGCAACACAATAGCCACTCAATAAATAGTTTTTTAATAATGAACAAATGAATATCACGGTGGACTAATTTCCTTATTATACACAAAAACTCTTACAAATCCATAAGACAAGAATTAAAATGGGTAAAAAGTATGAACAAGAAGCTCATAGACCAAAGAAATATAAGTGGCCAATAAATATAAAAAATGCATTCGACATTGTTCATAATTAAAGAAAGACATCTCAAAACAGTAGAGACGTCAAATTCTGTATCAGATTGGCAAAAAATTTTAAATCTTGATAAAACTCAGCATTGGTAAGGATATAAGGAAACAAACACTTTCAAATACTATTGGTGGAAATGTAAATTGGCATTCTCTTTTAACAGTATCTACCAAAATTTAAAATAAATATACTTTATGGAAGTGTGCAAGGTTATGGATGTTCATACATGGCTTTGTTCATAATAACAAGTATTAGATTTAAAATAATATGAGACTGTTTAAATTTGATACATCACCAGGAACTACTTTACAGCCATGAAAATGAAAAAGATAGAAGTACATTTGTTGATATGAAAAGATGTTCATTATTGTCAACATTCAAGCAATGAACAGTCTATAGAATGTGTGTATGTGTGTGTGCATCCATTAAACATCTCTGGAAGGCTGTACAAGGAGCAGTTAATACTTATTTTTTCTGGAAAGTAGTTCCAGGGGGTTAAAGAAAATGAGTTTTTTTGGTTATTTTATTATTTTCTATAGTGTTTACTTTTCATAACATGTATGACTATTTTATTTTTTTCAAAAGAGAGAAAAGCACCTTAAAAAACAATGGTCAAGTTCTTTTCCCTCCTATAATTTCAATATTGTGTGCAAGTGAAAACGCACACACATACCACATTTTATGCAGTGCGTGGGGTTAAAGCAATTTCGTATCAGCTAATAGATCCAGGTGTTTTTTTTAATTATTATTTATTTAAAACTGTTTTCAGAAGGCAAAAACAACCTGTCAGGATAGTTGATTAAATGCCTACCTCCCTACCCCCACATACACATATATAAATTCAATAATGGGAAAAAATCATTCAGACCATTTGTTTGGCATTTTGAAAACAAAGCAACCAATCAATAAACCACTTCTCAGGTGTGTGTGTGTGTGTGTGTTATTCTTTGGACAAGTACTGTGTTTCTGGGTTTAGATAGAAAAGTCTATTTAATCTGCTATGCACATACTAATTGTGCATACTGGGATTGGATCCTTTAAGTAAACTAAGTCTCTCCATCAAGACGCTCATACTCTTGAAAAAGATGGGAAAAATATATATATAAACACAAAGGAAATTACCAGGAAAGACTTTATGAAAAAACGAAGACTTGAGAGACCACAAGCAGAAATCAAGCCACAAATCCAACCATCAATGCCTTTCTTCCAAGAGTCGGCCTCTGAAATCCCAGTTTTAATAGTTCATGTATTCCAGTAAATTATGACAAATCAGAAATGCCACTACTAAAATGGGCCCCTGGGGCAAAACTCCTTGCCAAGCCAATCTGAATTCAAACTGACAGCAGAATATACAAAGAGAACAAAATCGCTGACACTGTCTCTAACACTGTTTTATAAAGATAATTAACTTTTATTTATTCAAATATACGAAGACACCATGTAGTGGAAAATAGTGACTCTTTGGGGATGTTGCTAAAGATACAAGCCTTTCAGGATATTCCCTCCCCTCAACTCACCCTTCCTGAATTATTATGCCCTTTACCAACCACATGTCTAAATCAGAAAATTACTGAAATGCATATTGAACAGAGCAATTTATCTGTGACTGAAAATATCTCCGTGTTAATAGAGCTCCACTGATGAGATCTAAACAAGACCAGGGAATGGCGGTACCTAATTTACAACGGTATTATTTAGCAACACAAATTTAACTACAAGCAATGTATATCGTGAACGTCATAAATAAACACAAGAGGAAAATGGAGGAAAAATGGAGAGTGACACAGAATGCACTTTTTTTCAAAGAGAAAGGGATCACCGAGCCGTCACATCGGAGTCTGACACACAGTCAACATTTCAAACTGGTGGAAGTAATTAAGCTAGCAAATTAAAAATCATGTTTCCCTTTCTTTCCCCACTCTGGATTTTCAAATCAATAAATCATTTTTGTGTGTGTGTGATTTAAGTGTGTCTTGAAAGATTGCCACAGAAAAACCATGGTGCCTGAAATTATCATCGTTAAAAATTTAAGGATTTGAACATTTTCTGGTTTCCAAGATTTCCCTGTTAAGTTTCTGAGAGAAAAACGACTCTTCATCAGCTAACATACTAGTGGGAATGATAAATCCTAAAACTACTGAAATGTGCACCCAAAAGAGATCTTACTGGTGCAACTACTCCTTTTCCTGAAATTTATTAGATAAGTTAAATTGAGACCCAAAGATGCCATCCAAGGTCACAGCGCTAACTGTTGGCTGAACTGGAACTAAAGTCCAATGTGTTGAATTCCCCATCTAGTGCCTTTCCCCTACACTGTGCCTGTTTCTTTCTAAGTGTCTACATGAACAAGACATAGGAGAGATACCCAAAGAAAGAAAAAGGAATTGTGTAAGAAAAAGGAAAAGCACCATAAAGTAACTTCGCTAACTTCACAGTTTTGCCGAGGTAGGCTCTAAGAACAATTGAGCTTGTTTGTTTGTTTTCCATCAAATGTACAGCTGACCAAAGTAGACCAGAATTGAAGCTTGGCATTGGAAGAGTTATTTAAGACTCTGTATGCAATTGTTAATCATGTTATTGGTTGCTCATGATTTTAGTTGATGGTCCTTACTGTAAAATCCAAAAATTAACACTATTTATTGTCCTCCAGGCCAAAGTCACTATTCCTCAAACTGATCATCTCACCAGTTACCAGGATTAGGGTACTATTATACAAGACCTGTATATACTTACCCACTTGTGGTGGCGCCATATTGGGTCACCTCATTGGTGAAACCAGCAAAGTGGAGACAGCAAAGAAAATGGAAAGAACTTGAGGGTTGATATTCTCCCCCCTCCGAAAAAACAAAGTAGTCTTCATTTTAGAAAATCAGAACATCTTTTTGGCACCTATTTTATAGATGGTTTTGCACCTATTTGATAGCTTAATAGTATTTTCATTTTCTTCTTTTTCCAAAGATTTTATTTATTTATGAGAAAGAGAGTGTGGGGAGAAGCAGAGGGAGAGGGACAAGCAGACTCTATGCTGAGCACCAAGTCTGACATGAGGCTCCATCTCAGGACCCTGAGATCATGACCTGAGCCGAAACCAAGAGTTGAACACTTAATCCACTGAGCCACCAGGCGCCCTAGTAGTATTTTCATTTTAAAGTCTATGGCTGAGAGGCTCCCTAGTCTTTTAGAGCTCAGTGTTGTTAAAGTTTTTGACCAGAACTTCTTGGACACAGTATCTTCATGCTTTGCCATATTCCCTATTTCTCATCCTCAACCCCTGATCAAAACCAACAGCAATGAAAAAAAATCCAACAGCAATGAGAGATAACCAAATAGGTGTAGTCAATATGAAAAAAATAAGATAGATATCTTTGTGGACCAGAAGCAAAACAGGACTTCGGAATAGTGGGAGTCAGAGGCTGAAGCCCAGCTGGGATCGGGGTCAGGAAGCCAGCGGTGTTGCCTGAAGAGTCACCATTTCAGAATGACAAGAATGAGCAGTGCTTTCCCTAGATGGGCCTGCAGCCAGGTGGATGGAGAGCACAGGGATCAGTGTGGGCTCCTCTGTTTTTTTTTTTTTTTTTAAGATTTTATTTATTTATTTGTCAGACAGAGAGAGAGAGAGCACAAGCAGGGGGAGCAGCAGGCAGAGGGAGAAGCAAGATCCCCACTGGGCAGGGAGCCTGATGCAGGGCTCGATCCCAGGACCCCAGGATCATGACCTGAGCCAAAGGCAAACGCTTAACCCACTGAGCCACCCAGGCATCCCGGGCTCCTCTGTTCTTGAAATGATGCTGAACACATTGCTGCCCAGCCTCTCTGCCTGGAGCCATGGCTTATGGACACTCGGGGCCCTGGGAGAGGGGAGAATAAACTAGTCCTCAACTGGGGCCTGAATTTAGTTTTCCCTTTGTCTCAGTGAACAGATCTGCAATATCTGCCAAGGTCACTGTGTGCCAGTATTCCCCGAAGTCCATTATAATAAGATCTGGTTTCCCAGACAGAGAAGAGTGACTACTTTCCTAGTCCCATCAACCAAAGTTCACCAGGGACCAACATAGTCTGATAAAGTCAGGTTTATTGTCTTATTGCTATGAGGTGGCAGCATCCCAGAATAATGGTGAGTGTCTCACCAAACAAAAGGGAAAAATAGAATTAGTACAAGACTGGGGAAGGGTGGAGGTCAAATGGCATTTAAATAAAGAGTTTTTTTGTTTGTTTTTTAGCTATCTTAACCATTTAGAAGTGTATTAGGCGTTCAACGGCATTAGGTCCATTCACATTTTGTACAACCATCCCCACCATCCATTCATTCCCACAACTCTTCATTTTGTACAACTGAAACTCCATATCTCTTCAAAATTAACTCCTCCTCTCCCTACTTCCCCCCCAACACCCGTCCTAGTCCCTGGCAACCACTCTCCTACTTTCTGTCTCTGTGACTACTCTAGGATCTCATATAAGTGGGATCATTCAGTATCTGTCCTTCTGGGACTGCCTTGTTTTACTTAGCATAATGTCCTCAAGGTTCATCCATGTTGTGACATGTCTCAGAATTTCTTTCCTTTTTCAGGCTCAATAATATTCCATTGTATGTATATATCACATTTTGTTTTTTCATTCATTGATCAATGGACACTTGGGTTGTTTCCACATTTTGGCTATCAGGAGTAATGCTCCTATGAACACTGGTATACAAATACCTGTTTGAGTTCCTGCTTTCCATCCTTTTGGGCATATATGCAGAAGTGGAACTGCTGGGCCATATGGTAATTTTGCCTTGAGCTTTTTGAAGAACCGCCAAGCTGTTTTCTCAGTAGCTGCATGATTTTACATTCCCGCTAGCAATGCACGAGGACTACAATTTCTCCCCATCCTCACCGACACTTGCTATTTGCCATGCTTTTGAGGATAGCCATCCTGGCAGGTATGAAATGTATCTTTCTGTGCAATGAACCAGTGTTGAGATAGGCTCAGCGTTAAGCAGGACTGTGTGTAGACGGTTGGCACCAGGAAGTGGACTCAGGGTCTTATTTTCTTGGAAACTGCAGAGTTAAGTTAACTTGAAATGTGTGTAGAAACCCTTGATCTGAACCTCTGTGCCTGGATTGGTCAATGAGGTTGCAAACTGACTCATCTTCCAGGCAAAAATGGAAAGTTCGTTCTTGCTGATATAATTACATACCACAAAATTTTAGACAATCTATGATTTTAGGAAACAAGTGAAAGAAAGATGGCTTACAACCTGGGGTTGTTGTGACATTTTACAATATCAGGGTGTCCTTCGGAGAAATATTGGTCCCTCTTAACTTTGCAGTTGGCTTTATTGGTTCTCTGTTATCCCAGAGTGATAATTAGCAGGGCAGATATTTTACTTTCCTATTCTGAGCTAATATTTACTTTCTCAGCATCAAGGACACACTAGAAAGGAAGAAAAACAAGTCATAAATAAAAACCTCCCCGTTCAAAATGAACCTACAAACCCAAATTCCAAATCCCATAAAAATAAGGCTAAGGAACATAGTCACCTGGCTGTGGCCATAGCAGCACGAGACAGATGACAAATGTGATGTTGGGATCTACCTCCATTACCATCAGCTAGCAGGGTGACTTAGTTGCATCATTAGCTTTTCTTGTTTTTTGTTTTTTGGTTTATTTTCAGATTTTATTTATTTATTTGTCAGAGAAAGAGAGGCAGAGAGAGAGCACAAGCAGGGGGAGTGGGAGAGGGAGAAGCAGGCTCCCCGCTGAACAAGGAGCCCGACGCGGGGCTCGATCCCAGGACCCTGGGATCATGACCTGAGCCGAAGGCAGATGCTTAAGGACTGAGCCACCCAGGCATCGCAGGTTTTTAATGTAATCTGTACAAAATGGAGTTAACAACACGACTCCCTCAATAATCTTGTCATTAGACAATTCAAGGAGGTAGTGAAAAAAGCTTAAAATTCAACACGCATTTCAAAGGCATAGTATTACTGACGTGGTGTGAAGTGGTAGGGTTCGGAACTGACGGCCCAGAAAGAATCCTTGAGACGTCTTTGGTGCAAAAAGGTGGTTTTTTTAAAGCACTGGGATAGGACCAGTGGCACAAAGAGCTGCACTGGGGTTGTGAGGAGCAACTGATTATATACTTTGGAGTTGGGGCAAGTAAAGACAGAGGGAAGTTTCCAAAATGACTTTCATATGCTAAAGAAGACTCACAGGTTCAGGAGGACTAGCTATTGTCAAACTAAGGTTGTTTTTCCCTCTAGCAAAGCATGAAGAGAGTTGGGAGTTTCCTGGAGGAAGGTTATACTCCACTTGCCTCAAGTATTTGTCCATGGGCTGCAGGTTATCAGGAAATTTAATTTTATCTCATTTCGCTTTTGCCTTTGCTCCCCACAACATTGCTAGTACTACATTTCTTCCTCTCTGAACAAAACATTTGGAGACTAGGGTTGTTGGAGCACCCAGTCCTCCTTCCATGTGGACTGAGACTCACAGCACATTTTCCCCATAATCCTCTGCTGTAAAATCAGGGCAGAGTCTGAGTGGGACCCACCTCTGGTATCTTCCTTCCCCAAGCCTCTTCTGCTCTTCCAAAGGGTTATTCCACCCAGTTAGACTTTATTTTCATGCATAAAGATATGGTTGGTAATCTCCTAATATTTCAGTCTTTCTCCTTTAAATAGAAGAAATGGATTGGGAGACCGTGAGCCTGAAATACCAACTGTGTGATCTACATCCATCACTACGTAATTAGCAATTAGCTGAGCACAACAAAGGGAGATCCTGCTATGAATACCTCTCCTTGCAATCCAGACAGGAAGATCATGTTTATTTCTTCCTTGCAAACTGCAAATTGGGAACCATCCAAGTATTCAGCAAGAATAAAGTACAACATTTAAATGAACAGTTTAGAGAGATGATGGGGAGGCTTTGTGCAAAATAGTCAGGGCTTCTTTGGGATTTCATTTTCACTGAGATCCAGCTTCCTGAGCTCAGGTTGACTCTCCAACGAAGGATTTAAGAGATTTTTTTTTTTTTCAGTGAAGATGGAGCATTGTTCTGGGTAATGACTTCAGACCCTAGACTCTAGCAGCCGATGAGGATTCAAGCTGAAAGATAATATCTAAGAGAGAAACTGATGGGCTCTTTCCACTTTGTTCCTTCAATGCTGAAAACCAAGTAGAGCAGTCCCTGCAGGCATGAAAGGCAAAGTAGACCAGTATGACCAATGCATCTTTCAGCTCTGCGATTAGACTAATAATCACTCTGCCCCCTAATTTTCCTGCCACTGCAGGGACTATAAATGGCATTCTGTGAGGCCACAAATTGCTATGGAACACTTTGTGCATGAGGGAAATTCTCTCATTGTGTAAATGGATCAGTTTCCACCCTAAAATTACTGGCCTCTCTCTGACAAAATGATGCAGGAGCCTTATTACTGCCTGCTGGGTTGTGTAAAATTGACTAATTTTACAGGTTTTCCTTTTTAGCTTTTTCTCTCTTATGATCCCTGAAAGATGGGGGTAGCCAATTTTGGTCCAGCCAGTGGGCTGAAGGAGTGGTCATCCCCAGAACTGTAATGGTCCAAGAAAAGAAAGTAGCTCCCCTCATGTTACCAGCCGAGAGTACATTTCTGTACTCTTTCCCCACCCCCATGATTCTAGACCTAGACACTCTAAAAGGTCCCCCCACCCATCTACCTCCTGGTCTCCCATCCCAGCCCAACCCCTCCCAGCCCTCCCCACAAAGATTCACTGTTAAGAGTTTGCCTAAATTCTCCTAATCTTGCCAGGCAGTCTTTCCGGGAATACCCAGGAGAGGTAAACGCATCCTTCTTTGCTCCCACACTGCCTTGCACCTGTTTCTAAAGTAGCTCAACTCGCTTCTCTCTAGTTCTGTGAGTCTCCCCACTAAACTATAACACCCTGGAGACTAGAAACTATTTTCCATTCATCTTTGCATCCCTAACACAGACCACAATGTCTGGCACATACATTACCTGTTCTTTATAGGAGGCAATTTAAGCACAGTTTTAAGATAGTGGTTAACAAAACCAAACAGAGCAATGGGTAGATTTGTTTCATAGTCTTGCATTGTATGGCTGGGCAAGCAGGGGACAGGGAGAAGGAAGGCAGTACCCATGTCCTGAGGAGCTCACAGCCAGGTTGGGGACCGACTTGAAGACACATCATAACACTGCTGAAACGAGAGAAAGCAACTGAGTGCCGAGGAAAAAGGACAGGAGTGATCAGCTTTGCCAGGGACCATCAAGGAGACTGCACAGTGGAAATGACCTTTTAAAATGGTCTTGAAATATGGGTAAAATTTGGCAGGATTGGGATGATGAAAGGCATTCTAGAGGAAAATAGAAATTCCAAGTCTAGGGGCGCCTAGGTGGCTCAGTCCGTTAAGCATCCAACTCTTGATTTCAGCTCAGGTCATGATCTCAGGGTCTTAAGATCAAGTCCCACATTGGGCTCTGTGCTGAGCATGGAGCCTCCTTGAGATTCTCTCTCTCCCTCTCTCCCTCTGCAACCCCCCACCCGCTTGCACTCGCTTGTGGGCTCTCTCTCTCTCTCTCAAAAAAAAAAAAAAAAAGAAATTCCAAGTCTAAAGGGCGAGAAGAAAGCACGTTTGGGGCTCTGCCCCTGTTCTTCTCACCTGTGTGTGCACCCACTCAATCCCCTCCTCCCCACCCCCACCTCCAGCACATCTGGTGGGCTTTCAAAAGGAATCTCTTCCATGGGGAGTAGATGAAATTGGTGAAGGGGGTCAAAAGGTACAACCTTCCAGTTATAAAATAAAGAAGTCCTAGGGATGTGATGTACAGCATGGCAACTATGGTTAATAATACTGTATCGCGTGTTTGAAAGTTGCTAAAAGAGTGGATCTTGCAAGTTCTCATCACAAGAAAAAATAATCAGTAACTATGTGCCATGATGGCTAGTATAATAAGACTTACTGTGGTGATCATTTTGCAATGTATACAAATACCAAATCTTTATGCTGTACACCTGAAATTAATGTTATGTATCAATTATACCTCAAAAGTACAAAAGAGAATCTCTTCACAACTATTTCAGAGTTTCATTTGTCTTTCCCGTCCTGTATTGGGAACTGTGGGTCCCAGTAGGTAGGGGTAGGCACTCTCTAGAGGGGCAGTTTGTTTAAGGCACTATTCTCAAGGGGAAAGGAGAATTCTCTCCCCGTGGCTTATGCGGGATCCCTGTTGCTTATGGGTAGACTCAAAGATTCTTCTTATCAGAGAAGCCTTTAGAGGTCACCAGCTCCATCCCCACAGGAACATCCTAACCTAGCCCCTCCATACTCTCCCGCTCCCTGGTGTGGAGTTGACCCTCTGAGTTTCAAAGACCCTGGGGGAAATGTTTCAGAGCATCACTAGGAAACCTGCTCAAGAGACTCTCACATGAGAAGAGAATGTAGCCTAGGTTCCTACCAGTGGTAACCAAGGCATTATTTTTTGTCTTGGTTTCCTCCCTCTATGCCATTTTATGCCCTTCTCCAATAGCGAAATGACCTCCCGCAAGGCCCCAAGGATGGATTAGGTACAGGATGATTGTGTGGTGGCCTCGCATGTTTTAAAGTTCTCATTAGGTTATTCTTTTAAATCATGGCCAACTTTAAATATGTTCCTGATTTGCACCTTTTACTGCAGCTATCCGGATTTGAGTGGCCAGGAGGGAATATATTAAGCTGACTTGCACTGTCAAATTAAGATGCAAGAGTTAGCTGTACATCAACTTTAAGAGACTTTGACCTGTGAAAGCCCTGAGTCATCTCCTAGATTCTGTGTCTCTCTTGCCCCTTGGGGTTCCTTCCTGTCAAGCCCGTCTGCCTTCCAGAGCTCTCGTTCACACCCGTTCCTGTCCAAGGCCTCCCTCTGGGGGACCTCATTGGGGCACTGACCTCCTTGCTCTCCACTCGCGTGATTCTCCAACCCAGATGTGTCATAGAATCAATAGGTTTTTTATTTCAATTGCAGGGCAGACTGTTGGATGTTTTAAAAAGTCCTAGACAATCCTATTGTGCAGGCAGGATTGAGAATCACTGCTGTATATGGTGTTTGGTCGGTTTAACTTTGAAAAGCTGTAGAACTCTTTGTTCAAATGATGCAGAAACCCGAAGTGTAAAGAAACAATGGGAGCAGACTTTTTTTGGTTGATGAAGTGAGTGTGGCAATTTGAAGTGAGTGTGCGTCAGGGACTCCATAGGACTATCTGGAAAGCAACTCTTCACCTTCACAGATAACTCCCCACCCCATCAAACCGTACCTTCCCGGGAAGCCATCGCATTAAGCCCAGGGCTTCACAAACTGTTTCTTATAGGGCCCGTGAGTCAACATTTGGGGCTTTGCAAGCCATGGAATTTCCATTGCAACTGCTCAACACTGTTGTTGAGTATGAAAGCAGCCATAGACAACACATAAATTAGTGAGTATGGCTGTGTTCCATTAACACTTTATTTTTTATTTTTATTTTTTATAATTTTTTTTCAGTAGGCTCCCCACCCAAGGTGGGGCTTGAACTCATGACTCTGAGATCAAGAGTCGAATGCTCCACCAACTGAGCCAACCAGGCACCCCTCACTAAAACTTTATTTATAAAAGCAGACTGTGGGTTGGATTTGACATGCTAACCGTCGCTTGCTGATCCGTGTTTTCAAGTATTGTCCCCTTCTAACGGATTGTTAATCTTACAAGCTAAATATATGTATGCCCACTTCCAGGTTACATCTGTGCTCGTTAAGTCATATGGGTGTTAACTGGAGTTCTCCGATAATAGCCCCTAATACCAAGAATTGGTTTTCTTTGATGGTTTTGGTAGAACTAATCCAGAGGAGCAATTCTTTGGTGGCAGGTGGAAGGTCTACACGATGGGCTGAACTGGGATGATAGTAACGTACTCGATAGTCTCCTCTTCTGAATTGGAGTTCGAAGAGCATGGAACTGAGGTCCCTCCCACCACCCGGCAGTCCTTGACCGGAGGGCACTGATTTGGGAGAGTGGTAGCTATACTAATTTTGCCCCCCTTGGTCAGGTAATCATGATGTTGTGTTGGGCTAAAAAATGCCTTGCCAAAGCTTGTCAAGCTTGCTTGTGAGAGTCGTACTAGGGCTTCTCCTATCTTTTATTTTATTTAATTAATTAATTAATTAATTAATTAATTTATTTATTTATTTATCTGAGAGAGAGAGCGCACAGGTGGGAGGGCCAGAGGGAAAGGGAGAGAGAATCTCAAGCAGACTATGCCGAGTGCAGAGCCCAGCGTGGGGTTCGATCTCACGACCCTGAGATCGTGACCTGAGCTGAAACCGAGAGTTGGACGCTAGACCGAATGCACCCCGCAGATGCCCCTGGGCTTCTCCCATCTGAAGGACCACAGCCAGTTCAGCTGAGAACAGAAGCTGAGTACAGTGCTACAGAAGCGCTTTACGTGCTCCTTTGTAAAATCCACATCAACTGACAGGGAGGCTACCCAGAGCTCGGGGCTTTGATGTTGCTCCTCAACAGTTCCTCACGTGCATTTGCCTTTGCACTGCCTAGCTCTGAATTATGTTTCTCTCGGGCCCATTCGGGATCTACTTGTCTTCCTCGGCTGCAGAAGAGCACCCTGTTCCCTGGTCATGCTGCCCCTGAGATGCCCGAGTGCGCTCCCTTCAAAGCATTGTTTTGGAAGCCACATGCTTTTTACTGCTCTCAGCTTCAAATCTACTTGACATTCCCTTTTCTTTCTCACTCCAGAAATGCCCTAATTGTTTTCATCTATAGCCCCTGTGAGTCGGAAATGAAAATAAATGCGGGAACTAGTTAACGATAAGAATGCTGAAGTATGGAGGGAGACATATCGGGATGTTTGCAATTTATTTTGAAATACAGCAAAAAAAACCCCCTGAGATAGATGGATAGATAAAGGGTTGGATGGAGATGTGATAAAATAAGTCGAGTAAAATGTTAATGGCAGAATCTAGGTGGTACATATAAGAATGTTCATTGTAAAATTCTTTCCATATTGCTATATATTTGAAATTTTCATAATAAAATATTGAAAGAAATAAATGTCGGGATATGCAGAAAAAAGTCATTTCTTCCCGTGAATTATGCCAGTGCTTGATTCGAGACTCAAAAACTTGGACCAGCATGTAAGAGTCACTCTGCTTGGAGTACTAATTATGAGTAACGTTATCACCAAGGAGCCTGATTAGATTCAAATATTTTATTCCATCAGCATGGTTATGAAATCCTGTTAAACACCATGTACTAAATGAAGTGTTCTGGGATCAGCATGATTTCTTTTATTTATTTATTTATCCATTCATTTGTTCATTTATTCATTTATTCATTTATTGGTTTTCCCTTTGGATCTCAGGTGACTATAATCGGATTCATCATCATAGTCCTTGGTCACACTCTCAACACTGGCCCATGCATGGCCCATTTCTATTTATTTCTTCTTTAGTCATCTGTATAAAGCACCTGCAAACCCAGCACCCAAAGGAAAAGCCAGGACCTTGACAACCCCCATCCCACAACATAGTCCCACCAGCCTATCCCAAATGGTCCTGAATTCTATGATCATCATTCCCAGGCTTTCCTATATACACATGTGTGTTCTCTGTAGATCTATGTAGCTCTTTAAAAGTATATCATTTTGATTGCTTTTAACTTTACAAAGAGGGTATATTCATTTTGATCAGACTTGAGGTTTTTTTCCACTTGCATAATATACTGCAGAGATTTAACTATCCAGTTGTAAAATTGCTGTGGCTCGTTTGATTACTGTATCATACCCATTATGTGAATCTACCATTTCTTTGTTCTCTTCAGTTAAAAGCATTCGTTCCCAGGTTTTAGCATTGGGAACATCTTACACATATCCCCAGCTGGGTATATGCAAGAGCTTATCATGGCTATATGCTTCAAAGTGGAACTGCTAGGTATTAGGGTATATTAAGGTTCAACTTTAGGAGATAATACCAACTTTTCCAAAGTGCTGTCCCAATTTGTACTCCCCTGGTAATATGGTCTCTATCTATCGACATTCAATCCAGTGGCATATACGCAAAGCTAATTAAATGATTTATTATTACACATACATAAATAGGGTGAACGATGAGATGTAAGCTTCAAGATATGCCTCTTAGCTCTGAGAAGAAAGCAGTGTATGGATTTGTCTCTTCGTCTCAATTGACACTCATTAGAATTACCTCTAAATAAGATATTTATGTTTCTCGCCGTCCACTCCTGCTTTCCTAGTTTTGAAATTGTTTATGCTATGAGTTTTTTGGGCTCTTCCCCATCTTCGAGGCTATGGGAATGGTTAACCTTTTATTCCTTGCCAAAACCGAAAACCCCTCCCTACGACAATTCTGTCCTTTGGCACACACACAAAAACATTAGCCCCCTACACACCTCTTCCAAGTCTTGTTTGTCCTTCCCTCTCGGTCAGTTTTCTTCTGTCCAGTGAGTGGCCTTGTGGTTGGAGGTCAGAGGTGCCAAATTAATTTACTTGGTTATTCAGCATCCAGAGATCTTATTTGGGTCTCCGCATCTGTAAAAAAACACCCCCTTTGGGAACCAAATTGGCGTGGTTCATTTTCTAGCTCATCCAAGCACAATCAGGCTGTCAGTGTCCTATTTGTGCTCAGTGTGTCTCATACTATCTGCACAGCCAACCTTGAAAACGAATGGTCTCGAGAAGGGCAATGGATAAGCCCATGACACCCCCCCCCCACCAAGTTTCTCACACATTTATCCCGCCGGTCAATTTGCCCGGACCGGGGAGAAATCTCCCACTTGTGCGGCAGGTGTGGGGGGTCACCTCAGGTTTCCTGAGAGCCCCGTTTTCAGTATGCCGCTTCTGCCTGCCAGCGAGCCTCCTCCAGCAAGGCGCCTTATCAGATCGTGAGTTTCATTATGTGCTGTCCACTGGGAACCCGACTAAAAGCAGTAAATTCATTTTGCTGTGTGCAAGTCTCTGGACTCTTAAAGCATTTTAGTCCTGTTTCTCCTTTAACATCCCATGAGCCAAATATTCACTCTGACAAAATGCTATTCATTACAAAGTTAAGATGACTTTGACTCTATTTCTCTCCCGCATAATACAATGAAGACACTCTGTCCTGGATTCATGTACAGCCTGATGGTATTACGGATAAAAACACGCCAAGGCAGGCAGTCCTTTCTCACAAAATGGATTGAAATTACCTCTAGCTAGCTATGCCTTGCTTAGATAAAGAGTAGCTGGGGGAAAAAAAAAAAAGGTTTATGCTCATTTTTAATATCCTGACCAGTATACTGCTTTAGGGAGGATGACTGGGGGGAAAAACATAATGAAGTCGTGAAATGAAATATCACTGGAATATAAAAAAGATCAAATCCCTTTGACTCCTCTTTTATCCACAGGTATTTTCCCCATGCTGAGCATGAGCGAACAGATGAGAGAGCCTGGTGGAATTATGGAATATCTCTGGGGCCGGGCACAAGATGGATCTTAGAAAGATCTTACCAACTGATTGATTTAAGCAGAAATCATAGCTGTATTTTAGATTTATCATCGAAGTCAGCTGCAGGTCCAAACCCTGCATCTGACACATACCAATATCAAGTAAATTTAGAAACCTCTGCGGGCCTCTTTCTCCCTCTAGAAAATGGGGGAAACAGTACCTTCCTCCTATGTTTGTTGTGAGGATCGAAGGAAATACCCTACGCAAATCTCTTAGCCCAGCACTTCACAGACGGTAAGAAAAACACGAATATTTTTTTTCCTTTTCTTTGACCTCCTTCCTGTGCAGAGAGCTAAAGAGAGAAACGGGAGAGATGAAGACCAAGAACACAGTGCTAGATTGTTGGGAGGCTCAGAGACACAGCTTTGTCACACCTATTTGACTTAGAGAATGTGATCTTTCAACTGCCTACATTGAAAGAATTAAACCAAATAACCACAGAAAATCTGATCACTGTGTTTGATGTAGGAATAAGGTAGCAGATATTCCAGATAAAACTGGGCGGCTCAGTCGATTAAACTCTGACTCTTGGTTTCAGCTCAGGTCATGATCTCAGGGTCGTGGGATCGAGCCCCACGTCAGGCTCTGCACTGGACCTGAGATCTGCTTGGAATTCTCTTCTCTCTCTCTCTCTCTCTCACACACACACACACACTCTGTCCCTCTCCAGCCTCTCTCTCTCTCTCAAATAAAATTAAAACAAAAACAAAAAACCTGTGAGAGGAATTTCTCTGTGGCTGGAAGATAGAGGACAGCCATCAGCCCCTGAGACCAGGCTTGTTCCTGTCTTAAGTGTCAAGGATCACACTGCCCTCCTGATGCGACCTGGGCTTTATCGCTGTATTTTTGGTACCAGTTTCACCCTTAGCTTCATCCCAATCTCCTCCCCTTCATTTCTTTTCTCCTCCACCCCCCATTCCTCTTGATTTCCCTGTTCTCTCTCTACACTGTTGTATGCTGTGTACCTTTGCAAGCCACCTTGTACCTTACCTAATTACTTTGTTGATTAATTAAAACAGCTCTTCTGCTTTTTTGCCCGCAGCTCTGCACCAGGCTTTCCCTTCCCGGGCCTGACGGAAACACTGGGGGCTTGTCAGCTCTCACAGCTACCGTCCTGTGGGGCTCAGGAACAAAGGGAGGCTCTGTTGCTTGCACAGCCCCGACCAGCCCCATCCCAGAATAAGGAGAGATTTGGGCCGAACTTTCCCGATACAGGAAAAAGCTCCCTATCTGCCAAGAAAATAGGAGTCATTCATCCTCTCGCTTGTCTGTCCAATTAGAGACACTGCTTTATAAATAAAGCAACTATTTTCTAAAAATGTTCCCATCCAGGGGCGCCTGGGTGGCTCAGTCGTTAAGTGTCTGCCTTCAGCTCAGGTCATGATCTCAGAGTCCTGGGATTGAGTCCCACGTCAGGCTCCCGGCTCAGCAGGAAGCCTGCTTCTCCCTCTCCCACTCCCCCCCTTGTGTTCCCTCTCTCGCTGTGTCTCTCTCTGTCAAATAAATACAATCTTTAAAAAAAAAAAACAACAAAATAAAAATGTTCCCATCCAGTCTCTTTTGAGTAGATTAACTTCAAAATACCTGATCTTGTCAACCCTGAGGAATTCCTTGGATAGTGTGTGGAATCCATCCAAATACTAAAACGTATCTTTGGATATGTTTAGACTCTGGAATTACTTTTGAAGGACACCATTAGAATGCTATGACAACAAATAACGCTATGGGGGCAAAGAAGGGGGTAAACAAGGACAGATAAGAGTTTCCCCACCTGAAGTTGCGTATTTGTGCCTCAGTATGTTCGAATAGCCCATCAATTATTAACTGACTGGGAACATTTCCAAGTACTGCATCAAAACATACAACACCAGAAGGCATTCTCCAAAAGAGGTTCTATTTATTGAGTATTGTTTACTATCTCTTGGCAGCTTTGTCTTTTTAGATGCTGTTTGGAAGCCTCCCTAATTTATACACTGTCAAGTAGAGAGATCTCTGTTCAGATTTCTCAAATAAAAGACTGGCAGGAACTCAAAGGCAAGCATGTTAACTTCAATTTCTTAGAGAGATCAAAGAAAGCTGCTCTCCAGCAAATCCACCCATGTGGCGTCCCTTCAACCTGTTGAATCAGTTCAGGACTATGATTTAGTGGTAAGGATTAGACTGGAATGCTGTGGTATGATAAGATGAAACTCAGAGCTCAAAATGTTATAAGCATGGATAGGAGAAGAGATCTTAGTTGAGAAGAAAATGCATCGCATTTAAGATGTGAGTTGGTATTGCCCATTCTGGGCAGCATTGGAAATTTCTTTTTATCCTAAAGTCCTTTGTTATTCCAAAAGGTAGGAGGAGTTGAGGAAGAATGAGAAATATAGGAGATTTTATTCTGTGGATCTGATCATTTTTGTCAACCACATGTAAATATAAAGAGCTGGCTTTCAAAAACATGCACAACTGCGTAACGTAAGAGAGGGGGCTGGTTATATCTTTGGGGTGTAAAATTGTGAACTTATTGGGTCTAGTCGTTGATTATTTTTTGACAGGAGCACTTTGTTTATTCCCTCCTTTCATAAGGATAAAAAATGAGACAACAAAATGAAGAAAACAGATTGAGAAAAACAGATCCGCCAAGATCTCGTGAGTGACAGGCCATGGCCCTGAATTTGCAACACTGGCTCAGAGAAGGCCCCAAATCTTGGTGTGTTAAAGATGACATAGCCCTTCCAATGAATCGCATGGGCACCTGCATGGGACACAGCAATTCAATGCCTGCCCACATTTATAGGGGGGCTGCTGCCGTGGCTATTTCCACCAAAGTAACTGAGCAGCCCAGATGTCTAATCCTATCTGAGACTAGAGGTTTGTGGAGGAGCCTGGGGTACCCAAAGTGCGTTATGAAGCCTCCCTCAGCAATCACTTTAAAAAAATTATGATTCTCTCCAAACCCTGGAGTTTAGAAAACAGGCACTGAGGATCATAGCTGATCTAGACCCAGCGACTGATTTCTAAATAACGTAAGTATGGAGACAGAGCATTCTACTCTTTGCTGGGGATTAACAGATATTTACTATTAGCACGTTTAGGTGACATCATTGTGAGTCACATGAGGGCAAGGATAGGTGGATTCTTGCTGGGGGTATCCGCCAGCATCTTTTGCATTCCCTCACACCCTGGGAGGAGGCCCATGTGGAACTCTTGGGGCACCGGGTGCCACACCGCCCAGGTAATAGTGCTCGCCAAGCAACTGGACACCTTTTCCTACAGTAACCCCCGTTTCCTGCAGAGACAAATGGAAGTCCAGCAAGGTAAAAGTACTTGCCTAAATCCACCTCCAGCAAAGCAGCAGCTGGGAATTTACTAAAAGCCATGGATTACAGATTCTAGGACCATGGTTAAGCATTCAAAGGCCTTTCCTTCTCCCTAGAGGAACATCTTAGAGTGAAAAATCCCATAGTGTAGGATCAATAAAATACAAACTATTTTTATTCTAATATACAGAGACATAAATGGAAAATGCTTCCAGGTTTTTTTTTAATTTTTATTTTTTTAAAGATTGTATTTATTTATTTGACAGAGACAGAGACAGCGAGAGCAGGAACACAAGCAGCGGGAGTGGGAGAAGGAGAAGCAGGCTTCCCCTTGAGGAGGGAGCCCGATGTGGGACTTGATCCCAGGACCCTGGGATCATGACCTGAGCCGAAGGCAGACGCTTAACGACTGAGCCACCCAGGCGCCCCAGGTTTATTTTTTAAAAGGAGAGAAAGCACATGAAAGCATCTTAAACTATTGAAAAGAAAAATACCTTACAAATCTAGAGTATACTTATTGTTTTATTACAATATTTCATCACTTGTATTTCCAGGAAACATCAAATTACTTAGCCTCAAGGGTACTTGAAAGGGGCACACAGTCCCCGCTCTGATTAGAAGAGTTGAGGAACTGGGTTCTATCTTCCTTTGGTGTCATTTCAGAAGGAACTCACTCTATCTTTGCTGTGTCATCTGCAGATTTATATTCCAAATATAACCACCCCAATGTATTTGGTCAATGGCAATCACAATCCACAGTAATGCTCAGATGAGCTTATTCAATGCCATCCCTAACGCCCAGTGACAAAACGGACATAAATACTTGTGATATAACCAGCCCCCTCTCCTACCTTATGCCTCATTATGTGAAAACGGTGCCATTTTTCCCTGAACAGTAGACCCAAAGAGAAGACTTACATTTTTCCTTTATGCTTCCCCTGAGGAGCAAATTTCATTTAGAAACAGTTACATCAACCAAAAGCAATTTGTGTACCTAAAGTCTTCAGAAATGCTTAGCCTGCCGAACCATCATTAGCATTTGATTGCACGCTTTGTTCCTCACACACGCTCCTTGGCCCTCCAAAAGGTAGTAATTGTAGTTCTTCGTCATTCGCTTTAAATTAATTTGTCCTTGGGGGTCACAGGACCGCCAGGTTAGCAGCCCTAGAATCTCACCTCATAATTGTACTAAACTAGAGCGTTATGAAGCCTCCCTCAGCAATCACTTTAAAAAAATTATGATTCTCTCCAAACCCTGGAGTTTAGAAAACAGGCACCGAGGATCATAGCTGATCTAGACCCAGCGACTGATTTCTAAATAACGTTAAGTACGGAGACAGAGCATTCTACTCTTTGCTGGGGATTAACAGATATTTACTATTAGCACGTTTAGGTGACATCGTTGTGAGTCACATGAATTTAAGGAAATCTATAAAAACCAAACTCTTCCCTTGGGTTTGCTAATCTTGGTTGATTTTAATCTGTGGTCTCTTTTTCCCTGTGTCCAGATTAGTAATGCACTTAATGATGATGATAGCAACGTGCAGTCTGAAGTAGACAAAATCCAAACCTTTCGGAGATTTGAGAAGCCCAGCTGATGATGCAGATTTGAAGAAGCAGCTCTAAACATTATAAAGGAACCAGTGTCTGTGAGCACTTATTATATGCCAGGCCTTGTGCTAGTACTTTATACTTGCTTTTTTTTTTAAAGATTTTATTTATTTATTTGAGAGAGAGAGAACATGGCTGTGGGGGATGGTGAGGGGCAAAGGGAGAGGCAGAAGCAGACTCTCCCCTAAGCGGGGAGCCTGCCACAGGGGCGGGGCTCGATCCCAGGACTCTGGGATCAGGATCTGAGCTGAAGGTAGATGCTTACCCACCTGAGCCACCTTATTTAATATTCACAACAACCTGCTGAAATAGATTTTATCTCCCTTGATTACAGAGGTGAATTTGAGTTTCATGGGTGTCAAGTCAGTTGTCCCAAATCACACAGCTAGTAGGTGGTGGAGCCAGATTCCAAACCAATGGTGCCCAGCACTCCTTTCTACTACGTCATGCAACCCTTAAGCCAGCAATCATTGCCCCCTCACCTCGGTGCTAAAACCCAAGCTCTGGTGGCGGCAGGGGGATGGGTCCAGCTGGCGAAGTAGGTTGGAAGTCCGGGCAGTAAGATCTGAATCTCTGGATGCTAGGATCCCCATACTTGACTGAGCTCCTAAAATGGATTCAACAGGTCAAATGCAAAAAATTGGAGAGTAAAGTACTTCCTTCTGGGGCCTTGGGAAAATCAGACCCAAAAGAAACATTCATGGTTACAGTCAAAGCCCATTACAGAAGCTAGGAACAATTACAGGAATTACAGGATGTGCTGAGCAGGAAAAATCGCCACTTGCAGGGTCAGAGTGTGCTCGGAGGAGAAAGCCGATCCAGCCGATCGCAAGGCAAAGCTAAGAGGAGTCTCAATGAGCCCAGAGTCAGAACAGAGAGATCCAAGCTGCTCAGAGCCAGTGGTCAGCTGCTCTGCTGAGTGCCCAGGGAGCAGCCACTTTCTGAAGTGCTAGCTTCAAACCCTGGCCTTACCTGACCTTATCTTTACATGCATTGCACCTCACAGGCTGCAAAGTAGTGGTGGGTCCCCCCCAGGGATCCACCTAATGTTTGGTGATTCTAGAGACAGCTGCATAGGGATCTGAACGTTATGAAAACCTTCATGTCCCCAGGGTCAAGCACTGTGCTGAGATCAGAGAAGGGACTCAATATTTGTGGCAGGCAGGGAGGAAAGGAAGGAGTGAGTAGGCAGATTCAAGTACCACGAACTGGCCATTTCAAACATGTCCAGGTCCAGGGTTGTGTGTCAGGAAGGGGCAGAAAAAGCTGAAGCTGAGCTCTCCGCTGTGGCATAGAAACCATTAGAAAAAGGGTTAGGCCTGAGGACTAGGAGACGTGGCTTGAGGGACTCTTTAATCACAAAGAGGGCCTGGGTCTCAAGATGAAAAATCCAATCTTCGGAAAATGCCCCCGAACTAAGAAGAATCCTGCCTCCAAGGAACTGGGAGATGAATTAGCACCTTATTCACTAAGACACGGTAAGGAGGAGAAAACAGGGAACCAGGATGTGGAGGCAGCAAGGACAGTTGGACTAATAACCCAAGGCCTGACGCAGACATTCCTCTAACTAGAGCCATTGTTAGTTTCGGGATGAAGTCGAACCTGCAGGAAAGGTTCCATACTCTTTGCGGAGAATGTTCCAGGTCCAGCAGACAGGGAAACCTAACGGATTATTGCACATTTTTCTGCTGCCCAGTTACCAGTTACTCATTCTGGTCCTAGATAGCTGAGGGGATAGAGTAAGTCCTCCTGGGTTTGGTTAAAGATCGGCCTCTCCTGGTGAGCTTTTTATAAAGAGGAAGGACAAAGGACGTTGATGAAATAAGGCAGTGAGGCAGTTTACCCATTATCACAGTTCTTTTAAGAAAGCAATGTAGAAGGGAGCAGGATGATCCTCAAGGGAGAGGCATGGTGTTCCTCCTGAGTGGAAGCCTCTGAATGACAGCTGAATGAATGAATGAGTGAATGAATGAATATCAAGAATTTATCTCTAATTTCAACTACAGGGAAGAAAGAGAAACATTTTAAAGGCCAGTGATATGGGGATAGTATCTATACAGGGATATACAGTATACCCTGGACACTATACAGGGATTGATTGCTTTTAAGTATTTTTCTTAGAAAGCTCCCTCAGGCTGCAGTGTAGCAACATAAATTTCTCAACACAGAGCTTGGGGCTGGAAATCCGAACATTACACAAAAAGAACGGGTGACAAGATGAATGCTATAACTTAGTAATTTCTAGGTCACTTGCAAATGATTACCATTAATAATTATAAGCTTTTATTGGGCCCTTTCTATTTTCAGAGTGCTTTACAATCATTCATTGGTTATTTCTCACAACAGCGTTATGAGGTAGATCATCATTATTATCGCATTACAGATGCACTAAGGATGTCAAGTTGGATTTAATTGATCCACGAATGTAGCTATTTTTAGTGGTTCATTGGCCCCGCTGCTTTCAGGTCTTAAAAAAATCTATGGATGCTGTCTAGAGGGTGATCATGCTACAGTGTAATTGAGAAACATTGCAGAAAACGACCCAGGATCACAGAAGCAGCGTAGGTACTAAATTTCTGAAAGGTTAAGAGGTGCCGGAGAGAAACTTTGATGTATTCTAGAAATACATACATTAGCTGCCGACCATGTTCTTAAAAACCATTTTTCTCCTAAGGTTACTGCCACCTTGAAAACATGGATTCAGTTTAACATGTATAGGTTTGAAAGCAATTTATACAATCTGGCCTCACAATGCTGAGCCAGGGTTCCCCTCGGTGATATCTGAATCCCGGGACCAAATTACTTTGTGCATATGGGAGCTACATGTGATCAGATGTTCACTCCAAGGACTAAAGCGAGTATGACCACATGTTGGAAATGGTATTGCCCAAGAAGGTTGGGGAGTCTGGGGAGCAGCTCTTCAGCCGTGGAAACAATCTGTCTCCATATGCAAGGAGAGTGTTTTGGCTGCCTGTCTATGGGATGCTTTTCCTTCCCCAATCCATTGTCTGGCTTTCCTTTTGTCCATCCGTGGAGCCTTCTCAACAAGCACTGAGATTGTCTTTGTTGTACATTGAATTGTATCCCTCAAAAAAGACATGGTGGAGTCCTAACCCCAGTACCTCAGAATATGACCTATTTTGGAAATGGCATCTTTGCAGAGGTAATCAATTTAGAATGAGGTCATAAGGGTAGGCCCTAATCAAATATGACTGGTGTCCTCAAGAAGGGAAAATTGAGGGGTGCCTGGGTGGCTCAGTCAGTTAAGTGTCTAACTCTTGATTTCAGCTCAGGTCATGATCTCGGGGTCATGAGATCCGGTCCTCCATCACTCTGTGCTGGGCATGGAGCCTGCTTAAGATTCTCTCTCTCCCTCTCCATCTGCCCCTGCCCTACTCTCTAAAAAAAAGGGGAAGGTTGAATACAGAGACAGACATACAAAGAGGGAGATAGCCCTGTGAAGATGCAAGATTGGAGTGATACATCTGTAAGTCAAGGAACACCAAAGATTGCTGGCAAATTTCCAGAAGCTAGGAAGAGGCAAGGAAGGATCCTTTCCCAATAGGTTTCAATGGAAGCGCTATCCTGCCGATACTTGGATCTCAGACTTCCAGCCTCTAGAACTCTGAGATAATAAAATTTCTGTTGTCCTAAACCACCGAGTTGCTATTACTTAGTCGTGGCAGCCCTAGGAAACTAACACAGTCCTATTAATAGATTAATCTCAAAAGGAGATGAAAAATGAAATATTGTCCAAGGCTATTGCCCAGTGTTCAGTTCTTCTGAGTGTTATGTCACTTCCTACTATGGAGAAACTTGGGTGTGTAAAAGAAGGTCCCCATCATCCAGACCACTAGGTAATATTTTGAATTGTTACATTAACAATTATAATACGGTCACAGCTCTACACCATAGAAGCTACCCGCTAAAAAGAATAAGGTTTTCGTATTAACAAACTATATCCCTAGTTTCTTAGGGGGTCTTCATTGGAAAACATGGGCTTTTGGTCACACAAAACACAGTGGGGGAAAAGGTGAATGATAACACGTGACATTATAAAGTGTTTTAAATGCATATCTTATTAGTGTCCATCACAAACAATTTTTAAAAACACAGTGAGTTAAATCCAAATGAGAAGAAATTAAATAACAAAGGGGGGAGATTAATGAAATCGAAAATATAAAGCAAAGAAAATCAACAATGCCAAAAGTTGGTTTTTTGAAAGATATTTAAAGGTGATAGATATTTAGCACAACTGATAAGAAAAAGAGATAAGACATGATGAATATTGGAAATAAAAAAGGACATCACTGTAGATTAAAGAGATGTTAAAAAGCTGATGAACATCTTTTTTTGTTGGGGCGCCTGGCTGGCTCCGTCAGTAGAGCATAGAACTCTTGATCTTGGGTCATGAGTTTGAGCGCCACATTGGGTATAGAGATTATAAATAAACAAACTTAAAAAAAGCTGATAAAATACTATGAACAGCACTATATTAACAAAGTTACAATTTAGACAAAATGTACACATCCAAAGAAAAACACAATTTAATAAGCTGGCAGAAAATTACATTTAAAATTTCAAATATGTATCTATCTGCAATTTAAAACTCTCTCACAAAGATGAGACGTTAGATATTAGATGGCCCTGCTAGTAAATTCATCTAAACATACTTAGGGAAGGGATCATACCAGTCTTAACAAACTCTTCCACAGAATATAAGAGTAGAAACACTTCTTGACTCATTTGATGAGGCCAACATAACCTAACAGTGACATTACAGAAAGGAAACTTACACGGCAGGAGCTCTCATGAGCATTGATACTAAAATCCTAAACAATATGTTAGCCTAGACCTCTTCATAGAAAACTATAAATCATTTTTATGAAAATTAAAGCAGTCCTAAATAAATGAATAAACCATATGCACCGGTTGGAAAATTTGATATGATAAAAATGCAAATTCTCTCACAAATAGATATATAGATCCAATGAAATATCAATCAAAATCCCAGAAGTTTTACTTTTGTGAAAAGTGACAAACTTATTCTAAAGTTTGTATGAAAATGCACCTGCATTTGGAATGGAATAGCCAAGACCACTTTGAAGAACAAAGCCGAAGGACTTGCACCACCAAATGTCACCACTTGCTATAAAGCCGCAGTAATGAAGACAATGTGATGTTGGCACAGGGTAGGTAAACGGACTGGTGGAACCCAGTAGAGAAACCAGAAGTAGACTCACAACAAATGCAGCTACCTGACTTAGGAGAAAGAGGACTCTGCAGTGTGACGGAGAAATGATGGATTTTTCAGTAAATTGGGCCAAATGAATATCCATATGCAAAAGCTATAGTCTGATTGCCGCCTCACATCATAAGCAAAAATCAAGTCTAGAAGATTTCAGATTTAGATCTCTAGATGGGAGAATATCTTGATAAACTTAGGGCCAGCAGATTTCTCAACGGGGCATAAAAGCATTGACCATAAAGAAAAAAAATGAAAGCATTAGACATCATTAAAATTAAGAACTTGTGTCTATCAAAAAATAACACTGGGAGTGAAAAGGCAAGACACAGAATGAGACAAATGTACACATACGCGTGTGTACGTGTACAAAATTTACTATATAAAGGGTATATAACTCCTAATAGATAGATAAATCCTAAAGTCAATAGAAAAAATGAGCAAAAAACTTGAATGAACACCTCACAAAAGAAAAAAAATAAACATGAAAAGTTTGTCAACATCACTTGTCACTAGGGAACATAAATTAAAACCCCAATGAGATATCACTGCACATCCTCCAAAAAGGCGGATTAATATGAAAAATTATAAAATGAATATGAAAAAGGATTAATATGAAAAATAACCACACTGCCAAGTGTTGGTGTGAAGGAAAACCCATTCATTGCCTCGGGGAATGTAAGTCAGCACTATTTTAGTAAATTGCTTGGTAGTATCTACTAAAGCTAGGGACATTTATACCCCTGTGTCCCAGTAATTTCACTCCTAGCTATACATCCTACAGTAACGTATGCCCGCAGTTACCAAAACACACATACAAATGTTTAGAGCAGCACTGTTCTTAATAGCCAAACAATGAGAACAATCTAATGTCGGTCAAAGTAAAATGGGTAAATTGGAATAGATACAGCAATGAGAACAGCCAATAATTGTTACATTGACACAGTTCAACCTTACAAACATATATTGAGCAAAAGAAGCCAGATACAAAAGAGTTCATACTGTATGATTCCATGTCTACAGAATTGGAAAACAGAAAAAACGAATCAGAGGTGACAGAAGGCCGGGGGGCAGGGAGTGAGTGGGACAGGGTCTGGAGAGGCTTATGGGCGGTGCTGGTGATGGTCTGTTTCTTGATGGTGACAGTGACAGTAGTATGTTCATTTTGAAAATTGATCAAGCGACACACTTAAGGCGTGTGCACTCATTTGTGTATTTCAATACAAAGTTTAGTTCAAAAGTACATATCCTATTGATAGTAGACTTTACAAAACCACACAACTTTACAGTCTGAGGGACTCTTAGCTTTGGGGGTCAAAGAGGAATGACTGACTCACCCTTGATGAGGAGGTGACTAGAAATATGGCTGGGAGGGTAAATTCGGGCCACACTCTGATGTTCTCTCAATGCAAGGCCAAGGGCTTGAGAATTTATTCAGTGGACCAGACACAGTGAGTGGAGGTCAAGGGCGACACTATGACCAGATTCGTGTTCATAGAAAAATTCTTATGGCAACATATGAAATAAATTGGAAGTGGGGGAGAGAAGACACAGGGAGACTAGTGAAGACACTGTCAAAATGTTGAGGGAAAAAAATGAAAGTTTGAGATGGCAAAGCATTTGAACGTGTGTTTTGCCCCTGCCCATCCCTGTCTGCTTCTTTTTGTCGATCTGTTGAGTAAACAAGTGCAGATTCTGAAAACACTGCTTCTGCCTGGAAAGTCACCATTCTTGCATCCCAGGAGCATCTTCAGTGCTGATGGCTTGCAGGAGAGGGCCAAGTCCCTGGAGGAACGGCTGTCAAACCATTTTAATTCTGAAGACTACTGGGTGGTAGTTCTTGTCATGCTTCATCCCTCAGGGCACATTCAAGCATGGAATTTCCTGTGAAGTTAAAAGAAGAGTTATGTCATCTATTGAAAAATCACAGGACAGAGCCTGCAAGCAGCACAGATCTGAAGACTACAAAGGTGGATCAACCTTTTTTTGATACCACCTTCTTTTTTTTTTCTTTTTACCATTTCTGAGTTTTTATTATCGGTAACCTTTGGACACTAATCATATGAAGCTACAAAATTAGCAAATGTCTCGAAATCTGTATATAATACATAAATTACCTCTAATTTCAAACTCTCAATGAGTGTACCACTCAATCATAAAAAAAAAGTGGTAGTCTTATACCATTATACCATTCTTTAGATTTTTTTTTTTTTTATTTGAGAGAGAGAATGAGAGGGGGGAGGTCAGAGGGAGAAGCAGGATCCCCATGGAGCAGGGAGCCCGACGCAGGACTCGATCCCAAGACTCCGGGATCATGACCTGAGCCGAAGGCAGTCGCTTAACCAACTGAGCCACCCAGGCGCCCTTTAAAAGATTTTATTTATTTATTTGAGACAAGAGAATGAGAGACAGAGAGCATGAGAGGGAGGAGGGTCAGAGGGAGAAGCAGACTCCCTGCCGAGCAGGGAGCCCGATGCGGGACTCGATCCCGGGACTCCAGGATCATGACCTGAGCCGAAGGCAGTCGCCCAACCAACTGAGCCACCCAGGCGCCCCATGACTTGCATTTTAAAGGCTCATTCTGTCCTCTCTGTGGAGAATAGACTGTAGGAGGTCCGGGGAAGCAGGGAGGTCAGTGAAGAGGCTGCTGGTACAGTGAGTTCCTAGAGTAGGGATGGTGTGGCCAGCGGAGAAGCAGTGGAGTTGGTGAGAGTGATTGGATTCTAACCTGTTTAGAAGGTGGAGCTGACATGCTATTCTGATGGATTAGATGTAGGGGTGAGAGGAGAGGACAAAGGTGATCCAAATTTTTGGCCTGAGTGACTAGAAGTGTGGAGTGACCATTACCTGAGAGATGTGGAAGATTGTGAGAGAAGCATGTTTGGTTTTGTTCATCTTAAGTTTGAGACCTGTAAATGGATTTCCATTTGTGAGTCTGGACTTGTGGGAACTCCCTGTGACCCTTGACTGATACAACTAGTGGTGGATGGGTATGAGCACTTTGTTCTTAGACCTCGTCTCACTTTGGGCTGCATAACAAAATACCATGTTTTTTTTTTTTTTTTAAAGATTTTATTTATTTGAGAGAGAGAGAATGAGAGAGAGAGCCTGAGAGGGGGAGGGTCGGAGGGAGAAGCAGACTCCCTGCTGAGCAGGGAGCCCAATGCGGGACTTGATCCCGGGACTCCAGGATCATGACCTGAGCCGAAGGCAGTCGCTTAACCAACTGAGCCACCCAGGCACCCCACCATTCTCTAAAAAAGGAAACTGTTTCTTTTAACTTTACATCCACCCCCACACCCCAATTTCAAAACACATCATTTAATTGTCTTGGTCATGGACATTTCCAAGATGAGATTTTATATTTCACTCCCAGAGCTTCTGTTGATCAGAAAAACCATGCTTTCCTTTATTGAAGGAGTTTGGGCCTGCTGATGTTGGTGTAGCCCTTCCAATATTCTTCATTCTCATCTTTGCTTCTGGAGGCATTTCCTCTGGCTACTATCTTCATCTTCATTAAAAGCTGCTGCTACTGAAAGGGTTTTTGGAGCAAGCGTTGGTACAGTTTCTTTAGGCTTACTTGATCCAAGTTTGATGGATATGGGTGAGGCGTGCTTTGTCATCTGACTACCTATGGCAAATCCTAACTTGGAGATCTTTACAGGCTTTGCTGGGAGGTCTGCAGCTTCTTCTTCAGCTGATCGTGTCTCAGCACTGTGACTGGAATTTTCCCTTCCATTACTGAAAGAAACAGTCTTAGTTTTCACAGGTTTTTCTGCTTCTTCTGCATCCTCTGATGGCTCCAGCTCGCTGTGTTTTTTCAGGCTTCTCCTCTCCCTTCTTCCCATCCGCCATTTTCCCTGCCGTGGCCTGATAAGAACTTCTTTTATTTGGAGAATGCAGTCTGATGCTAGGTTAGATTGGAAATTCTAAACAGTAACAGGAGACAAGTATAGGGAATGATTTAGCCAGTTTATGGTTTTATACGTAACAAGAATATTCCTTTAGCTCCATGGACGCAAGAAATTCTCCCCCACACCCCCCCACCCAGTTTTTAAACAAGGTATACATTTACAAGGATCCAGCAAAGAGACAAGAAAACCTCCCCCACCCCTTACCTTTTGTCTCTTTCTATATATAGTATATGAGGTGGGGGTATATGAGGAAAGAGTTAACCCAGCAGACCTGAACTTCTATCCTTGGAAAGGCCCAGCTGCAAGATTAGTCCTTGGCTGGCATCTGGGAATTTATATTTCAGGAGTGTTCCCACCAGTAAGTGAGCAGAGGGGCTCACTGTGTCTAAACTGTACAAACAATATGGTGTATACTTATATTAGGTTCTACAGAGAAACAAAAGCAATAGGAGATATATAGATAGATAGATAGATATGATAGAGACAGAGAAAGAGAGAGAAGAAAGATTCATTTTTTCATTTTAAGGAATTGACTCACATGATTATAGAAGCTGGCAAGTCCAAAATTTGCAGATCTGCGGGTAGACCATTAGGCTTGAGATCCAGGAAGAGCCAATGTTGCAATTCAAGTCCAAAGGTCATCTGCTGGCAGAATTTCTTTTTGCTTGGGAGCAGGCAGTCTTTTGTTTTTGTCCTTTGCCCTGGCCTTCAACTGATTAGACAAGGCCCGCCAACATTATGGGGAATAAATCTGCTTTACTCAAAGTCCACCAGTTTAAATGTAAATCTCATCCAAAACACTTTCACAGAAACATCAAATGTTTGACCAACTATCTGGGCACTATGGCCCAGTCACGTTGACACATAAAATTAATCATCACAATGCTGAACGCCTGCTAGTTCTTTCTGGCAGCCTGGATATATGGTACATGCCAGGCAAAGTTTGCCTCTGTGATCAGCTTTCAATAAAACCCTTGGGCATTAAGTCTCTAATGAGCTTCCTTGATAGACAACATTTTACAAATGTTGTCACAATTTGCTGAAGGAATTAAGTGCATTCTGCACAAATCCAGTGGGAGAGGACCCTTGGAAACCTGCATCTGGTCTCCCACAGACTTCATCTCACATGCCTTTTCCCTTGGCTAATTGTGCTTTACATCCTTTTGCTGTAATAAATCATAGTTGTCAATGTGGCTAGATGTTGAATCCTGTGGGTCTCTCTAGTGAATCATCCAACCTAAGGGTGATCTTGGGAACCCCAAACCCAGGATATTACAAGAGCCCATCTTATTCTATTCTTCTCTTGAAATAGATCAAATGGCATGACAAAAGTAAATCACAGATTGTATCAAAAGGACAATATAATGAATGACATAAAAATAGTTCAGGAGGAGCTAGTGATTATATAGTACTTTAGAATTATGAAGGGCTACACAAATACTAAGTAACAATAATAAGACAAATTGTACATTTCCGTTAATTCCAAAGGACATTTCCACAGATTTTCACAGAAAATAAACTTAATTATGTATGTCCAACAAGAACTGTTATAAACCTTTTAAATAGTCCTAGAATATTTTTAGTGAGAAGGAGAAGTGCAGAGATCCATTAACCAAAGGGAAAAATGTTTGGGGACTGTTAAGTGAAATTTCAAGCCTAATTGGTTTTGAAATCAGTTTATTAGAATTATAGGGAAATTTTCATATATAATGATCTCTGGGTTTTGCTTAATAGTCATACTAATTAACTTCTCAACTTCAATAAAAGTGCAGGAAATTTACCTATGTTCAGTACTTGACAAATAAATCATGGTAATTACATATTCACATGGCCAATGATAATTCTTCCAACTCAGTCTAATAAGCAAAGGTTCTTCAAGATAATTTTTATTTCTTTTAAAAAGCCACATGTACAAAATGATTCCTACTGGTCAGGAGTTTTGAGGCTCCATGCTGATATCCAAACAAGAGTTTCCTAAATCTTCAGGTCAGTAGTAACATCCTGTACAGTTTTAGTAAGATGTGTATTTCCAGGGTGCTATGACGTATCCAGATAATGATCTCTGGGGGTTTGAAGGTGTTAGATGACAGTACTGGGATTTTTAAATTTCAGGTCCCCCTTGATTCCTGTTGCTGCATGGAGAACAAGAGAATATATCAAAATCCCAGAAAGTCCACAGAAGATGATTTATCAAAAGCCTGATACCCAAGAAGTAATTAAAACCGGGTACCACGCAAATTTTGTCCAACTTCCGTATCACAAACTAGGCTGGCATTTAATCACTTGACATAAATAATCTCATCTAAAACAGTGATCCTGAGCATGTGATTCTCAGATCAGCATCACCTGGAAACTTGGTTAAAATGTGGATCATCCAACAACAGCAAAAAACCCAAACAACCCAATTCAAAAATAGGCATAGGATTTGCATCGACATTTCTCAAAAAAATATATATAGATACATATTTTATATGCTGTATATAAAATATATATCATATATTATATATATGTATATATATTGAAGGCCAATAAACACATGAAGAGGTATCCAACATCACCAGCTGTAGTGTAAGGGCCTGACATTAGGCCTTGAAGACTGAGGTACCCATTTCAAAAGACACCCATCTTTTTTTTTTTTTGAAGATTTATTTATTTATTTGAGAGGGAGAGAGCAGGGCAGGGAGGCACAGAAGGAGAGGGAGAGAGAGAGAGCCTCAAGCAGACTCCCCGCTGAGCATAGAGCCCGACGTGGGGCTCCCATCTCATGACCCTGAGATCACGACCTGAGCCAAAACCAAGAGTGGGACACTTAACTGACTGTGCCACCCAGGCACGCCTCAAAAGACACCCATCTTAAATAATATTGCCAGCTCTAGGACACAGTTATAGCAAACCAACCGGATAAGGAACGAGGCCGCATCCTCCCACGAAGTGCCCCTTTTAGAAAGCCCTGGCAACCCAGAACACTGACCACTTGAGTGACCCCCGCTTCTCCCTTCCCATGCTCTGATTCTTGTTCTTATGTTTTAAATTTGCTAATAAAGAGTGAACCTAGGAAACCCTGAGGCACCCAAACCCTCCACCCTAATAAAGGCAGTCCCAGGTCTGTGTTCCTTCCCTCTCCCTTTACCGGCGAGCGCTGTATCCTCCCGGACTTGTGAGTAATAGATATTATTCCTCAAAGTTGACGGTTTCTGCTGAAGTGTGTCCTGCGATCATAGTAAGAACCACAAGAGCCAGCCTGCCGTAAGTACAGCTGCAGAGGGGGAAATGTCCGTGGAGCTCCCTGCAAGTGTGATATTTGCCCAGACAAGGGCTTCACACATGACGGATGGGGGCACTACCGTAATAGGCATGAGACCCACGGAACACTGGCCATTAGGGACATGCACATCAAAACCACAGTGAGGTACTGCCACACACCCATTAGAATGAAAATTATCTTTTTGGAAAAAAGGGGAAATAGCAAGTATGGTGACGATGTGGAGAAACTAGAACCCTCGTACATTGCAGTGGGGCAGCCACTGTGGAAAATGATATGACAGTTCCTCAGAAATTTCCATGGAATTGCCGAATGATCCAGCAATTTCATTTCTATGTATCTATGGATCCAAAAAGAATTGAGAGCAGAAAACTAAATAGATACTTGTAGGCCAGTGTTCAGAGCAACATTACTTACAATAGTGAAAAGGTAGAAATGACCCAAATGCCCATCAAGAGATGAATGCATTAAATAAAATGCAGCATATACCTACACTGGAATATTATTCAGCCTTAAAAAGGAAGGAAATCCTGACACATGTTACAACAGGGATGAACCAAGAGCACATTATGCTAAATGAAATAAGCCAGACGTGAAGGGACAAATAGTGTATAATTCCACTCGTATGCGTTTCCTAGAATAAGCAAGTTCATAAAGATAGAAAGTAGATTATAGGTCACCAGGGGCCGGCGGTGGAGGGAGGGGGTGTGAGTTATGGGGAATTGTTATTTAATAGATAAAGAGTTTCTGTTAGGGGTGGTGAAAAAGCTTGGAAATCAATAGTGGTGATGGTTGCATAACATTATGAAAGTTCTTATTGCCACCTAATTGTATGCTCAAACTGGGTAAAATTATAAATTTTATTATATACATTTTACCACAATAAAAAAAAACTAGATAAAAATATATAAATTCTTGGGCCCCATCCCAGACCTACTGAATCAGAAACTCTGAAGGGGGCTAGCCATCTCTGCTTTAATAAGCCCTCCAGGTGATTCTGATGCATTTGAGAACCACTGATTCAAAGAAATCTGAAGTTAATGTCAAAGTTAGAATTAGATAAATTCTAATTAGAATAGAGAGGGGGGCAGGTGAAGGAAACTTCACCTTGGTAAATTTTGTATAGTCTCAGATAACCGAGGATGCCAAAAATGGTACTATTAAGGTGGTTTCTTTGAAGCCAAGGATCAAAATACATGCTCATAAAATGTCTGACAAACTCCCTCCGTGGCCAAGGCTTGTCCAATGAAGGTGCTAGTTGCCTTTATAAACAGTTTTTTAAAGAATCTCAATTAAACTCACATATTTTATCAGTTAGCATCCACTGTAGGTCTTTTGGATGAAGGGAATTTAATATGGGGAATCAAGTGCAAAGATTATGGAAGGACAGAGAAAATAAGCAGGACATAATGAAGCACCCCAGAAATTAGGAAATCATTTACCTCTCCTGGGGCTGGAGTTTCAACAGGAGGAGGTGATATTTTCAAAGCCCAGATGCCCTGGGGCATCTGGCTCCAATAAAGAAAGGGCTGTCTGGCAAGAGACAGAGCTATGGAGACCACAGCCCAGGGATGCCACATGAAGCTTAGAGAGGTGGAGAATTATGCTGATTTCTCCCTTCCCCCACCCCCCTCGCCTCCCCATAAGTGTCTCCCATTGACTGTGCCCACCAGGGGGTCACAGAGCAAGGGAATCTGGGAAATGTCCCATGTGGTACAGTGCAGAGCAAGGGAAGTGACTGATCTGAGATAAAAGTGGCAGTCAATGGGCAAATATGGTGTGAACGAGAAAGATGCACCTCTTTCTACTGGAAAGAGTACCATACTCAGAACCAAAATATTTGAATTGGGGGCCAGCTCTATCATGTATGATCGGAAAGAAATTGAACAAATCAGTTCACCTTCTTCAGCTTCAGGTTCTTTTCTACAAATACATGGTACCTATATGATCACCCTCTCAAGTGTGTTGTAATTATCAAGTGGAAGAATGCACGTGTACATGCTTGTCAACCGTGAGCCTTCCTATGAATACAGTGGCATTACTGCTGAGAGAGAAGCCAATGCTCTGACGAAGGTTTCATTCGCTCTGAGAAAGAATTATGGCACCACCAACAATCATCCAAAGAAGAACCAGAATACCTCTTCCCACCTCTCCCTTTCCTCATCACTCCATTCCACTTCAAAACCTGAATTTTGGGAAGGCACGCTCATTTAACAATGGGGTAACTCAAGCATGGAAGACTCTTCAATCCCGTCTTCAAAATAGCATTAGCTAGACATTTGGAGAGATAGATTCTGAACTGGTATCCTCATGCCTGGGCTCAAGACGTGGACCACTGCTATATGACATGAGAGGTAACTATTTTCTCAGCTATAAAATTAGGAGGTTAGACAACATTGTGCCTAAAATTACTGTCAGTTGCAACATTTCATGTCTTTCAAGTGAATATTATAATGTCCATTTTATTTAGAAAAACTTTACCATGAATGGAACAAAGCCACCAAGACTGAAAAATATGGATCCTTATGACATTTGCCTCTTGTTGCTCTAAGGACAACTTTTGAGAATATTAGCATGGAACGACGTCAAGAGGGAAGGTAGCTGATGTAGTTTCTGTTAACATCCTTATATATTTTACTGTTTTATTTTCCAAATTGAATAATTACACTCAAGCCCATCAGCAGGTGGTGATTCCTAATCGGGGGCCATCTTTTAGGACTGCCAGGGCTTGGCTGCAGCAGGGTAAGAGACACCCAAGACAAACAGACAGGACTTCTCAACAACAGAGGACAGTGGAGTATGCTCTTCACAACATTTCTGAGATCTTACTCTTCCAGCAGCGGGCAGGGTGGACTGATTCATTAAAAGGCATAAGCAACCCTGGGAGTTCTAGAGTGTATTTGGAGAGGAGAAACCTAAGAAAAGCTTGGACCTCTTAATCATTTTGCAAGTGAAAAGGTAGATGCTTGGGTATAAATATGTGACCGTATTTCATTATCACAGATGGGTAAGGTCAAGACCCTTGCATTACAAGGGGGAAATAATAGTGAGATGTGGTTGTCAGCAAGGGTTTTTTTCAACTACCCTCTTACACACACTTGTTTCCCATGGCACTTACTTGTCATAAATCATAGTGGGAAGAGTCTCTGCAGCTGGGTCAGTAATATCTGAATATCCCTGGCAACCTAGAAGCCAGGCATTCTAAGGAAAGTAAAATAGGAAACAAAATAGGGAGAACCCAGACTTTCAAGTCAGATAAACTGAGGGTGGGGGGCTCTAAGTGGGTTCCACAGGGGTTCCATTGGCTACATTTGTTGGGGACACTGAGAAGCATTTTAGTATGTACCTGAACAATGAATGAATTGATATCATTCTTACCATGTTATTGCAGTGCACCTTTGAAAGAAGTTCTTTTATTAAGCTCTGACTTACTGAGTATTTACATCTGTTTTGATTTGACATGATCAATAAGCACCCTGAGTGCTCTCAGTTGTCACAAAGAGCCACTGGGTTCCTTGTCTTAACTCATGTCTCTGTCACTCTGAAGCCTTCTCTTTCTCTAATGCTGGCTAGCCTTGGTAGCTGACCTCTGGCTCTCCTCCACCTCTCCAGGTCTGAATAGTGGTGACTATAAGTTTCCAATGTTAATCAAGGCTTAGGATATTAAGTCAGCCAAATCAGTAAAAGCTTTGTATAATTAAAGTTGAGCACCTCTTTTTGTGCTTGAGAAAAGCCATAATGATGCCCTTGCTCTTTAGAAAGGGTTGGCTGAAGGCTAAAGATTTTCAATAAGTTCAAACTTCCTAAGAGATTTATTTCTCAGAAAGCCAAAAGAAAAATGATAGAATGAATTTGAGAGTACTGTAGTGGTGAGAATTGTAAAGATAATTACCCACATTAGCCACATTCCTTCCATTTTCTTTGCTTTTTTCTACAAAACTAGAAAGGGAATACAATAAAACCAATCTGTGATAACGGAACAGATGATCCCTTTAACGAAGTGTAAGTACACTTGAGCTATAAATCCAAGTGACAGTGCTGTAACTGCCAACTGATGTTCAAATATTCTGTCCAAGTTAGGTGCTGAGGTGACACACTATAAAGATATGGATCACTAGCGTTCATAAGCCCTCCTCCTTGGGAGCTCTTGGGGTGGCATGGAGCTCTCCCAAGGAAGACTGTGGTATGATCCTGGGCTCTCAGGATACAGAGCCCAACACAGAATGCTGCCTTCTATCTGGCTCTAGAACCACAGGGGCTCTGGGCACCCAGGGGGCAGCTCCATCAATGATTGTAATGCTATTAATACTACTTACCATTTTTAATGAGATCTTGGGAATCAGTGATGGTACTTCATGAGTACACACTGCACCTAATGGGCTGATTAGTATTTATGGAAAGTCTGTGACATTTTCAGTGTTGTGACAAATAACAGAGCTGTTATTATTGACTATGTGATTCCACGGAGCTTTCAACCTAGTAGAGTCCTATGTATTTGCAACACTCTGCATATGAGGACCCATATGCAGGGATGATATTAAAAATATTTAACAACCTCTATGGCCCAGCTACCAACCACTCAGATAGATGTCAGTCAACAACAGTTGATGCAATCCTACTTCTGCTTATTGCCTGAACATCAGCCCTGCTTATGTTGGATTCTTTAGAATCTGAGTGCATTATAGGAGATCTACCATAGACTGATTGCCAATCCCAGAACTCAAACAAGAAGACAAAATCATCTTGGGGACTTTATCCTTAACTGTAAAAGGGGATACAGAAGTAGATGCAGAATAGTCAAAAAGGGGATATAAGAAAGGATTGTAAAAATTTATCTTTAAGGCCCCTTATAGAACTCTGAAGTTTTGAAAGGACAGAATTTCTTGTCAAAGAGAGAAGCCCCATTGTAGCAACAATTCTGATCATATATACTTTAACCTAGCATATATTTTGGGGGAACAATTTGGATGAAAAGATCAAATTTGATTGCTAGAGAAAAAACCCATTCTTCATCATGCATAAGTTTAGGCCAGCATGGTAGTTTCCAGGATATGAGAGGACAGAGACATGCTGATCTCCCAACGGACTAGATTTTACTAGCACTCATTTCCTTCCTGACACCGAGCCAGACTCAGGGTCTGGAGGATACAGCAGGAAACTGAAAAGAGCCCAGCTCATTCTTCCTGTGACTTTATGTAGCAAGAACTGCTCACTCCTCTGTGATACCCGTAATTATTCCTATTCAAAGCCAGCTTTGCATGTGTATTTTGTATAGTCTGAATGTCAGGAAGGTGCCAAGGGAAGGAAACTCATCCTTTGCAGAATACCATCCAGTACTGAGGCTTGTAAACAAATTGGAAAAGCCAGGAGTAAACGGTGTAGTCAAGGTGTGGTAATAGAGAAATCCATTCTGGACAAGACATGGGTCCTACCTTCTCAAACATAAAAGGACAGAAAAGATTAAATAGCCCTCCCCTAATCATAAAATAATAAAAAGTGGAATTTGTTTGAAAGTTAAAACTGCCCTCTCACCCAGCTTGAGCCTATTTTGGAAACCGTTTAACTGTTTGGATGAGACTCACCCACAAAATGGAAGAAAATTTCCTTTACTTAAAGTCAACTGATTGTAGGTGCTAAAAACAGCTGCAAAATATCTTCATAGCAACACTAGATTATTGTCGGATCAAATAACTGGGTACAATAGCCTAGCCAAGAAGACACATAAGACTAACCATCACCATCCACCTTGTCAACTTGGCACCCATATACATCTCCTTAAACCATGCTTCATCTCCAAATACAAACAATAATAAAGTCATACTTCTGAATGGACGTGGGACCCAATTTGAGCCAATGAGATGCAGGGAGAAACAAAGAAAGTTTTGCATTTTCTGCTTTCTATTTCACTGAGAAAATAGAAGCAGTCAGGAGTCTTCTAAGTCTCCCACCACCATCTGTAGCCATTTATTGCATGTATGCCCATATACTCTGCCTTTTCTTTTGATACTAAGGATGAACTGTCAGTGATTGTCCTCTCGAGCAACCCTTTTACCTATCTAAGGACACATTGCCCAGCAGTTCTCTGCTGTATCTCCTGCATCATGAATTTCCCTCTCTACTGGATTCTTCTTATCAGCAGAAAAATACACTTTATTTTTTCCATCTTAAAAATCCTTCTCTAAAGTGGCTGCTAAGGAGTACAGGGTTTCTTTTGGGGGGTGCTGGAAATGTTCCAGAATTGACTGTGGTGATGGGTTACACAATGCTGAGTATACTATCTACTAAAAACCATTGACTTGTACACTTTAAATGGGTGAATTGTATGTATGTGAAGTGTATCTCAACAGAGCTATTATTAAAAAAGAAGATGCTGGCAAATATGGTATCTAAATATTTGGAATTGGGTTGAATAAGTCACAATGATATTTCAACTACTTTAATGGAAGATCTGAAAATATGTGCAAACTTATTCTATAAAATGATATAAATTTCATTTATTCATTAAGGAAAATATGATAGAGTAGAAAACAAAAAGAGGAAATAAAAGTACCTCCATTAAAAAAGCACTCTCTTGACATCATGCCTCCTTCCAGTTGCTACTTTATTCCTCTCCTTCCCTTTGCACCCAAAGTTTATTTTAAAAATTGTCTCTACTATTTTTCTTCAATCTCTCTTTTCCCACACTTCATTGAACCTACTCCATTCAAGCTATCACCTCACCACTTCAATAAAACTGCTTTTCAGGTGCACCAGCCACTTCCACGTAGTTATATCTGATGGTCAATTCTCAATCCTGATCTTCTTTGTCCTATCAGGCATAATTGATGCAGTTTACCTACCATTTCCTGGTTATCTTTCCTACACAGCCACAATGGTGCTAGGTAACAAATCCACTCCCAAACTCAGTAGTTGAAAGCATTTATTTTGTCCATTCATCTGTGGGTCACATGAGGGGTCTTCTAATCTAGGCTTGGCTCACCAGGGGCTGGGCTCCAAGCAGCATGATGGGCTCAGGTCCACTGCACATGTCTGCAGTCTTTCTTGAGCCCAGCGAACTCACCTGGTCATGCCTACTCCTGCAAGAGGGCAAGTGGAAACATAGGATGCCAGTAAGGTCTAGACTCAGATCCGGCACTGGCATTTCCACCAACATTCTATCGGCCAAAGAAAATCATGTCTTGGAGCCCCAAGTCAAAGGACCTGTAAATATGTTCTATCTTTAGGGGGAATACTTACATTGTCATATGGCAAAAAGCATGGACCCGGGGAGGGGTGAAGAATGGGGATCTTTTTTTTTTTAAAGATTTAATTTATTTATTTGACAGAGAGAGACAAAGCGAGAGAAAGAACACAAGCAGGGGGAGTGGGAGAGGGAGAAGCAGGCTCCCCACAGAGTGGGGACCCCAATGTGGGGCTCGATCCCAGGACCCTGGGGACCTGAGCCAAAGGCAGACGCTTAACGACTGAGCCACCCAGGCGCCCCAAGAATGGGGATCTTTAATTTAATCTACTATGCTGTCCTTGAATCACTTTCTTCATTGGTTTCTAGCATTCTACATTCTACCTGTTTTACTCTTTCCCTTTGGCTGCTCCTTCCCAGCAGTGGAATTGGAATGCCTCAAGGATCATCCTTAGACTTCTTCTCTAGGTAGAGTGATTCCTTTGGTGATCTCATCTAGCTTTATGGTTTTAAAAATTGTTTATGTGCTGATGACCGCCAGTTTGCATCTTCACTCTGACCTACCCCCTGAACTCCAGACTCATATACCCAACTGCCTATACTTGAATGTCTAACAGTAATTTTAAACTTAACATATCTAAAAACAAAATCCTGGTCTTCTCCTTAAGCTACTCTCAATGTATGTCCCCCAAACAGCAATTCTTTCCTTCCAGATTCTCAGGTAAACCTTAGAGTCATTCTTTCCTTTTCCTTGTCACCACCATCTCTTACATTTTAATAGCTTCTTCCTCCCTAGAATCTGTTTTCAATACAGCAGCTAGAGTAATCTTTTAATATACATCAGATAATGTCATTCTTCTGCTCAAAACCCTTCGATGACCCCTCAATTCACCTACAGACTTTAAAGCCCTGTGCAATCTGATCTTCTGTTATTCTTTGACCCTATTTCTTCTCCCCTCCTCACTCACTCTGCTCCTTCCACATGAACTTCCTTGAGTATGCCAACTGTCTCCTGCCCCAGGGCCTTTGCATTTGTTATATCTGCTTCTGGAACTCTCTTCTGCCTGACATACCCAGGCTTGCTCCTTGACCTCATTTACATCCTTGCTCAAATATTACCTTTTCAGTGAGACCTGGCCTAACCACATTTTATTTATTTTTTTGTTTTGAACACATTTTAAATTATAACCCTATCTCCATCACCCTGTTTTTTCCAGTTCTTTTTTTTTCACAGCATTATCTATCACCACTTGATACACCATACCTATTTGTTGTCTATTTCTCCTAGGTGGGTATATAAGTTTCAAGAACTTTTTTGTTCACTGCTGTGTCCTTAGAATGTAGGCTTCTGCCTGGTTTGCACTTGGTATACACTCAATAAATATTTGATGGATGGGATGGATGGATATACAGCACTGAAGAATTTGGTTAACTTGCATAGTGATATATAATCTGCTTCATTCATTGTGGTTGAACTTAATTATTACTAAAACTGACCTGACATACCTTAAGTGTCTCAATAAAAAGTGACTACCTGACAAGTGTTATTAGCATCATGGGTATGGATGGAACCATCCAGGATGTTACGTGCACATGGAGGAAAGACGAGGGCAAGGGTTCCCTTGTTCTACCTTCATCCACCTGTCTGGCTACTTTCTGTGCCTCCTTAAAGCACCACATTTAGTAGAACCCATTTCCAGCAAAAATACTGGGGCAAGAGGAGTTACTTCACCTGTGAAGAGATATATTTTCTCTGCAAATCAGGGCAAAATGAAGCTCCTGGGGAGATGTGGGTCTCACTGTGAGCACAGGCATTAATTTCTCTCCTGGAAGTCAAGCAAAGGTGAGGGGTTACCGTAGAAGGGAGTGTGGGACAGGAGCGGAAAGCCTAGACACCAGAACCAAAATACCTTGGCTCAAACTGTGACTCCACACTTAATGGTCATGTGACTTGGTAAGCAACCTACATTTTTAGTTCCTTATTTTATCATCTGTGCAATGCATTTAATAACAATACCTCCGTGATAGGGTTATTGGAAAGACTAAATGAATTAATGTAGACCAAGCACTTAGGACATATATATATATATGGTACCGTATGTCATATATACATGATACATAGTCAGTGCTATGGAAGCGATAGTGACAATGCTGCTCTTTGGGGCTCAGATCTTAGTGTGACATAGAGTTGTCGCTTCCTTGTATGCTCACCCAGGACTGGGCTACACGCTGCTTTGGGTTCCCAGGATACCCTGTATGCACTGCCTTTGGAGCATTCACAACATTGTGTTGACATTGTCTGTTTATGAATCTATCTCCGCACTTGACCATAAACACTCAACATTTAGGGCCAGGTCTAACTCATTTTGGTAACCTGCCTGGTATGGCAGGGGGCACATAGAAAACAGTCCTGTGTCTATAGGGACCAGGACCTTAACTGAGTAAAGCCAGCTAGATATAAACTAATAAAAGAAGCGTTAGGTAATAATTGCCCTCTGGCAATACCAAGTGGCAGCAACTATGCAACTTCATCCTATTGTGCAGAAAAATGGGCTAGGGCCTTCATGTCAATCCATTTTCCAACAAAGCCCTCTGTGCATTTTCTATCGCTGCCATTATAAATTATCACAAAGTTAGTAGCTTAAAGCAACATGAATTTATTATTTTATAGTTCTGCAGGGCATAAACCTGGCATGGGCCTTTCTGGGCTCAAATAAAGGTGTTGGCGGGGCTGCATTCTTTTCTGGAGACTCTGAGAGTTTGTTTGCTTACCTTTGCACCATCTAGAGGCTGCCCACAGGCCTTGGCTCGTGGCTCCCTTTCTTCATCTCCAAAGCCAGTAATGGCAGGTTGATTCCCTTTCACATCGCACCCTGACAATCTCCTTTTCTGCCTCCCTTTTGTACTTTTAGGAACTCCGGTGATTACATTAGGCCCACCCACATAATCCAGAAAATTCTCCTATTTTAAGGTCAGTTGATTAGCAGCCTTAATTCTATCTGCAACCTTAATCCACAGATTCTGGGGATTAGGCTATGGATATCTTTGGGGTGCCATTATTCAGCCTACTACAAGCCCAAAATATGGATATAAAAATAAATTTTGGATTGCTCTCTTGTTTTCTCTGATATAGGGCCTTTCATTCACTGGGTTTGTTGTTTTCCTTTCACGTTGTTGGCCCTTCTCATATGCTTGCGGATTTATGGTGACACACTCATCTTCTGCAAGGAAACACCCTGTCTCTCAGTGACCTAAGGACCGGTCGTTGGGTTCTCTTGAGGTGGTCTTGGCAGCTGGGGTGGTCTGCCACACAATAGCCAAAGTGGTTTCTCAGCACTGAGGGGGGACAGAATCTTTTGAGGGAGAAACCTGCATCCCTCCAGCCTGACTCGCTCTCCTTTGCAGTCTTCACCTCCCCCACACCCCGATGGCAGCCTGAAGGGACTGTATTTGCATTTCCCCAAATATAAGAGACCCTTTCAGTTTCCAAGCTTACTAGACCTTCCTTTAAGACACTGTAAAGCAAAAGAAGAAGTAGGTGTAAGAGACCGGATATCAGTGTTATTGGGTGAAAAGAAACCTCCATGTCATCGGGCACGCAAAACTAGTCATCTTTCCCAGGTAACCTTTAACATCCCATTCCCAGAGGCCTTCCTCAGTTCTTGATAATAATAAGACCTGACATTTTTTTTTTAACTTTCCAGGACTTTTCTTTTAATTTTTTAAATTTTAGTATAATTAACATACAGTGTTATGTTCAGGTATACAATATAGTGATTCAACAATTCTATACATTGTTCAATGTTCATCGAGATAACTGTACTCTTAATTCCCTTCACCTGTTTCACCCATCCCCCCATCTCCCCTCTGGTAACCACCAGTTTGTTCTCTACAGTTAACAGTCTGGTTTTTCGTTTGTCTCTTTTTTCTTTGTTCATTTGCTTTGATTCTTAAATTCCACATATGAGTGAAATCATATGGCATTTTTCTTTTCTTTTCTTTTCTTTTCTTTTCTTTTCTTTTTTTTTAAAGATTTTATTTATTTATTTGACAGAGAGAGACACAGTGAGAGCAGGAACACAAACAGGGGGAGTGGCAAAAGGAGAAGCAGGCTCCCTGAGAGCCTGATGTGGGACTTGATCCCAGGACCCTGAGATCATGACCTGAGCTGAGGGCAGATGCTTAACGACTGAGCCACCCAGGCACCCCAAGGTATTTTTCTTTTCTGACTGGCTTATTTCACTTAGCATGATACCTTCTGGATCCATCCATGTTGTTGCAAATGGCAAGATTTCATTCTTTTTTATGGCTGAATAATATTCCATTGTATATATATCAATCACATCTTCTTTATCCATTCATCTATCAACAGATACTTGGGTTGCTTCCATAATTTGACTATTGTAAATAATGCTGCAATAAGCAGAGGGGTGCATCCATCTTCCCGAATAAGCTGCATTTATCATGTGCTAGGAGCTGTTCTAAGCACTTGGCATATATTAACTCATTTATTTCTCACAACAACTCTTCATCTCCTCATCTTGCTGGTGGGTTGACAGAGAGGTTAAAAAACTTCTCCTGGATTACTCAGTGTCTTCTTCTGAGCACCAACGTCAAAACAAAGACAAGATACGAAGGAGTAAGCAATACCATGAGAAGCTGCACACAAATACCATTTAATTCAAATGACTTTCATTCATTTGTTTCCCTCAGTGAGCCAAGTAACAACTGCAAGTAAGCAAGAGATGATAGCTGGTAGAAGGCCCGCACCACCTGTTTGGAGATCGACTAATGTCTCTCAAAGTCTCTGCTGCCACTTACTCCAGCCATAGATCTGGTGAGCTCTGCTTGCCAAGGTCTTTACTCGTCTTCACCAGGGGTGAAGTTTTGGTCATTATGTGGTAGTCCGCAACCCCTGATAGTAGGGGATATATATTCATCATGGCTTGGCTGGCTAGTCCCGTGTTCTGACTAGGGAGGCTGAGCACTCTGGGCGTGCCTCAGGATCTATTGGCTTGCGCTTGCATCAGCCCTATTCTGGTTGGCTACACCCCAACTTACATAAGCCACTGCATCATTACATATGCATTGTTAGCTAGTTAAGCCATTCTTTATCAATACATTCCAGAACTTTCTGGAAATTTTCTAAACTTTATGACTTTGGGGGATAGCAGTTATTTATAAACTCTTTTGAGGGAGGAAGCCATATGCTAATCTGTAATGGAGTGCATATATACATATATATGATTTTAATTACTTTTGTAAAAAATGCTTACAAGGAAAAGAATGTTTTAGTGGGAAAGCTTGTTTACCTTTTTTTTTAAAGCACAGCAAATAGGTTTTGATTTATCTCTGTCAAAATGTAGGTTGTGGCATCCTTTAATCACACATAGCTAGTTAGTGACAAAGCTAGGGTTCATATCCATGCAGTCTAAATGCAGAGTCCACATTCTTAACTACTATGTTACATTGTCTCTCTGCCTAGAACTAATAGTTCACACTGAAGTGACCAGTGCCAAGTATGAAGACCACACCAGGAGAAAATCCAAGTTATCAGAGGGCAGACTCTAGATGTCTCAGGAACAGTATCCAGAGGCCCCTGCTACATAAGAGGTATCTTATCAAGCAACTGAAAATGCTAACAAACTAATATATAGGGATCTTTAAATTACTGTAATTTTCTTACATTATAATAAGTTGTTAAGCCTTTTCTTTTAATTAAACTTCCTCAGATACAATATGGTTAGCATGATTGCAGCTGTTGTCATTTTTGCCCATCTATGGCTTTTCAAAATAATATTCTCCTGGGTTTCCAGATGGAAGTTCAGCTAAAATTTCTCTCAGCTTTGTACCACCTTCAGAGAGAGAAATCTGGGCCATTGGCACAATGGGCATTTCTGGCATGAGAATAACTTATCTTCTAAGGCCAAGGTGAAAAATGACACTGCCTCAGCTAAGCTCTAGCCTGTGCTCATGAATTTGCAGAGAAGCCTTTGCTCAGAGCATGGAAGAATAAGTGGATTCAGTAGATCTGAGATACTACCAGTGAACTTGGATCTGGGGCAGACTAATGAGAAGTACATGGATGGAATAACCACACCAAGTCTAATTGAACTATGGACACTGCAAGTTAATGACTGTGTAACTTGCAAAGTGTGTTCATGTGATCCCCATGGGGGAAAAACAAACATTACATCATAGCCCAGAAGGCAAGTGCCCTTTGAGTTGGTGGCTCTTTTGTGTCAACAGTATGGCTCAAGAGAGTGCTGTGTGTTCACATTTTTATACCACATGGACATGATTTTTCTGAAAATATTTTTGAAAATGGCAATATGCCACACAACTATGATCCTCAACAATTCTTGGAGATAGACAGGGCCTGTATAAAATCTTGAATTTTCAGATGAGGAAACAATTAAACCTGATCTTTACTTAAGATTCCTGCTACATGTAAAATGTTGGATATTTCTTCCCACTCTCTTTGTCACAAAGGAAGTTGTAAGGAAATAGTATTGATAGTGGCTATGAATTACTATTAACATCTGATGTATTCCTCATAAAAGAATGAAAATAACACTCCAGAGGGACTTACAAAACACCCAGGTCTTTTCATCCTCATGACAATGCTACAATAAAATCAGAATTTTAGAATGACAGAACTGAAGCTTATCTACCAAGATTAACTAGTAATTGTCAGAGATATGATTCAAGCTCGTTTGACTTCAAGCTTTGCTCTTTTCATTAGAGTACAGTACATCCCTCATGGAATTGTGTTTAGCTGTAAAAGATTAGGTAATGATATCTGCCCTTTCCTGTTTAGAGCTCAGTATTAGTCCATATAAACCTAAACCTTATAAATACTTAATGTTAAGTACATTTACTACTTTCCACTGGAAGGGGAAAAAGCAATTTCCAATTGATCGAATGCATTTTCAGACATATTTTACCAGTAGAATAGTTTCAGGCCATTTGGCCTTTTTCTCTTTATCCAGCAGAAATTTTCTTATTTATTTGTACTGATAAACAGATACAGTAGATGCATTTGAATTAGGGTAAACATGACTACTTCTCATGATGTATGAGTAATTGGCCATCACGGGACCAGGTGGGATATTCTTTATGCCTCCCATTCATAGAGAAGGCCATAGTCAAGGGGGCACAAGGTGAGTTAGGGGCATCTAATGTATTATGTTGATAAACCCAACTTCTCAATGCTATCCTGTGCTGTGCATTAACTTAAGATTCAAAACCAGGAGAATGTGTATTGTGACAGATTTTAGTTGTACTGATGGAGTTTTCCTATCCAGCCACATATTTGTAAACAATGGCACAAATTTATGAAACAGATGAATACTGTTCAGTTATAATCTGTAACCCCAGATGAGATAACAAATGTCACTCATAATATTAATTATGTTCCTGACCTTGTTTTATGTAGATGGTAGTCCTAAATAAACCTACCTATTTATTTAGGTGGGAATATTAACATCACAGTAGTTACCTTTAATAATGAACATATAAAAGAATGATTTATCACCTGGTTTAATATTCTGCAGAGACAGATTTCTACTTGACCCATGTAAACGTTGTTTTTTCTTAAGACAGTCTCCATCTATGTCTCCTCTACTGGAATAATGCTGTTTTTCTAAACTTCCATAATGCCTAGGTTACTATTAAATAGGAGGCAGGAAACAGAGACCACACTGAGATTATCCCGTGCATGGACACATCTCTTTGGATGGCAGCCCAAAAAAGTAGGCACAGGCAGAGGAAAGAGAGAAAAAGTAGTTGCTGAAGAATGTCATCTGAAGGTGAGTGATGGATAGTAGTTAAGTTTTTATCTTAGTTTGGGAAGAAGAGAGGTTCAGCTGAAAAGAATTCAAAAGGAACATGTTCATAATTGTTTGAGCCAAACTTAAGGTGAGAAATAAAAGTACAGAGATAACAGAATAGAAAAAATCATAATTTAATAGTTAACAATTATTGAACTCTTCATTCAATTTTGCAGAGAACATGAGACACAGAATGATTAAACAGCTTGCCCAAATTTACAGAGCTAGTAAATTACAGAGCTTGAATTCCAGTCCTGGCAATCTGACCCACAAAATGGGAATATTAACAAAGTGGCTAGAGAGAGAATACTTACAAGAAGGGACATAGAGACCAAAGGAATAACGGGGCGGAGGGGGCCGGACTCCATTTAAAAAAATTACCAATGGGCTAAATACGGTTATGTTTTATTAACGGTCAGAGCGCTTTGTATACATTAGTTCATTTAATTCTGCTAACAATTCTGTGAGGTATACTCTCAGTTCCATTTTTCAGACGAGGCTACTTGAGACATGATCAACGATAAACATTCCCTTCTTGCTTTGAGTTACACCTCAGGAGCACAACCTGGAGTAAGACACGGAAGACTTAAGGTGACTTGGCAACAGAACGGAACAGGGCAATTCTGCAGAGACAGATTTCTACTTGACCCATGTAAACGTTGTTCTTTCTTAAGACAGCAAGCTGAAAGCGAGAATGGAGGAAGAGTGTCCCATTTAGGGAGTGGTCAGTTCCAACTTTCAAATCTCCGCAGCCTGCCCGCCAAGGCGTCACAAAGCCCGCCCCTCAGTCACAAAGCCACGCCCCCTTCTGTGGCTGTTCTCTGAGCTCCCAATACTTCCCTCCTTCTCTTTGGCCCCTCCCACTCAGCCTAGCATCATTTCCTGTGCGCTGGACGCTAATTGGTCTAGCGATCGGAAGTGAGGGCGGGCGGTGGGGCCGTTGCCGCAGTGACAGTGCTGGGGGAGTCCGAAGATGGCGGCGTCGCGTCGCTCTCAGCATCATCACCACCATCATCAACAACAGCTCCAGCCCGCCCCAGGGGCTTCGGCGCCGCCGCCACCACCTCCCCCCCCCACTCAGCCCCGGCCTGGCGCCGGGGACCACCCCAGCTTCCCCAACGGCGGGTGGCCTGGCCCCCTTCTCCTCCCCGCGGCACGGCCTAGCGCTGCCGGAGGGGGATGGCAGTCGGGATCCACCCGACAGGCCTCGATCCCCGGACCCGGTTGACAGTACCAGCTGTTGCAGTACCACCAGCACAATCTGTACCGTCGCCGCCGCGGCTCCGGTGGCCCCGGCGGTTTCCGCTTCATCTGCCGTCGGGGTCGCTCCCAACCCAGCCGGCGGTGGCAGTAACAATTCACCGTCGTCCTCTTCTTCCCCGACTTCTTCCTCATCTTCCTCTCCATCCTCCCCTGGATCGAGCTTGGCGGAGAGCCCAGAGGCGGCAGGAGTTAGCACCACAGCAACATTGGGGCCTGGGGCAGCGGGACCTGGGCCAGGGGTCCCAGCAGTGAGCGGGGCCCTGCGGGAACTGTTGGAGGCCTGTCGCAATGGGGACGTGTCCCGGGTAAAGAGGCTGGTGGACGCGGCAAACGTGAATGCTAAGGACATGGCCGGCCGGAAGTCTTCTCCCCTGCACTTCGCTGCAGGTCAGAGACTTTTGTTTATTAAGGGGTTTGGTCTTGGGGACGGGGGTCCGGGTAAGGATAGAAAACAAGCTAATGATGGAATAGAATGGGGGCGTGGTTCTGGTTCTTCAACACCTCACCGGAAGACTAGAGGTTCCTTTCTTTAGGATAGTGCCTGGAGGACGGGGGCGTGGTAGGGAAATGTGTGAATCCATTCTTTTTTAGTGTTTGCATAGTGATGCTTGCACTCGTTTCCAAACTCCCTTAGTGGTAGCCTCCGGATATGGGTATACTTAAACTTTTTCAGTTCTGAGTGTGAAGGAATAAAGTTAGATTTGGGCAGTCTTAAGAGTTTTCTCATTTGGTAGTTTATTTCGTTTTTACAACAAGGCTATGTCCCATGAGAACAGTCTAGACCAAAAGAAGTTTTAACTCAACAAGTGTTTAAGGTTCTATCGTAATCTTACTTAGGCAATGAAAGACAAATGAAATTTGTGAAACTTTCCCCCTTTCTCAAGGAGCTTACAGTCTAATTGGGTAGATTAAAATATGCCTATATGAAACAACTGGAGAAGAGTATTTGGATACATTATGTGATGGCTTTGAAGGCCTGGACACTTCTTTTGTTACTTGTCTGACAGACAGTTTACCTTATCTCGATTGCCTCAGTTTTCTCACCTGCAAAAATGATATGCTAAGTTTGTGTGAGGACTTAGTGAGAAGCATCTGGCACATTAGTTCTCCCAAAAAACATGCTAGTTCCTAAATCCTGGACCACACACTTTTTGTCTTTTTTTTTTTTTTTTTTTGATCAAGTAGTTGGCCATTGTCTTTTAAAAACACATAATTTACTTATATAAAATACAGAGAAGTATTTAAAAAAGGACTGTAATGTCACTGCTCAGATATCTACTATTACATTCTAAAAAATAAAGGTATAAGGTTATATAAATTAGAAACATTACATGAAAAATGTATATGTTATATATGCATGATAAAATTTATATGGGATAGAAATACAAAATGAAAAAGCACCACACACACACACCCACAAACATCAAAGATAACACATTAAATACCTTCTGTTAAGTTTCTTTCTATGTTGCTAATACATGTCACTCTTTTAATTTGTTCTATTTATGGTAGAAGATGTGTTAAGAGCTTACTTATATGTATTATTTGTTTTTACCCCAGCTTGAAAGATTTTATTACCTTCATTTTACAGATGACAGAAACAAAGCTCATACTGTTTAAAAAAGTCCAAATTTACACGGAAAGTCATGGAACCTGGATTTGAACTCAGTTTGATTTTAGAGCTTGTGAAATCAAGCTTAAACTATTAAAACTTGTACCTGGGTTAAGATCACTTTTCATTTTGTGAGTAATTGTGATGGAGAGTTTCTGCTTTTGCAGTGTTTTGGGGAAAGAAGTAACTGAGGGCATAAACTCCCAAGAGTAGCATTCACACATTTTTATTGTAGCCTATACTTAGAAATTTATTTTACATCGCCTCACACAGAAACTAAACCAAAAGTTTCAGGAAATAATACTTTCCCTTATCACATGTGTTGTCTTATATTTTATATCCTATTTCATTCATTTCTTTACAACTGCTGTTTGTGGTTCATTAATGGGTCAGAAGCAGCAATATGAGAAACACAGGAAGTCAATATTAGATTACTGGATCCATTCTTGATGTATAGATACTTACTAGATAGTATACATACTATTAGGAATTTAGTGAATTGAATCATAAACAGGCTTCCATATAACTAGGTGTTTGCTCAAGGGTGTTGCTTATTTTAGATGAAGTAGCATTTCATTTTCTTTAGGTCACATGAAAGGTCTGATATAATGAATCAACTGAGGTTTTCTTTTTCATACTTTATTCCAAATTGGACTATTTTAATAGCACATGTCACAAATCTTTTTTTTTTAAGATTTTATTTATTTATTTGACAGAGAGATAGAGAGCCCAAGTAGGCAGAGCGGCAAGCAGTGGGAGAGGGAGAAGCAGGCTCCTTGCTGAGTGGGGAGCCTAATGTGGGACTCTGATCCCAGAACCCTGGGATCACGACCTGAGCGGAAGGCAGCTGCTTAACCTACTGAGCCACCCAGGCGCCCACACATGTCACAGATCTTGTCATTCCTCACCATACTGCATTATAAATAATCATTAACAGATGATAGTTGTATTTATTTCTACGATAATGTACTTATTTAGGTTTAGTCACACATAAAATATTGCTTGTCTCCCAAATCAACTTCTTCCTGTTTGCCACAATAGTTACTTTTTATTCTGTTTTAGTTTTATGTGTGTGGAGATAAGTTACCAGACAGACAGTAAAACACAGTCCTGTAATGATGTTGTAATTTTCAGAACCTGACTTTGAGCTGTTTTTTTTTTATTTTTTTTATTTTTTATTTTTTTAAAGATTTTATTTATTTATTTGAGACAGAGAGAATGAGAGACAGAGAGCATGAGAGGGAGGAGGGTCAGAGGGAGAAGCAGACTCCCTGCCGAGCAGGGAGCCCGATGTGGGACTCGATCCCGGGACTCCAGGATCATGACCTGAGCCGAAGGCAGTCGCTTAACCAACTGAGCCACCCAAGCACCCTGAGCTGTTTTTTTTTTTTTAAGAAATAAATTTTTTAGTTTAGTTGTGGAAATCATAAAAATAGTGAAACTCTACATGGTATGAAAATGTAACACTCTGTAGTCATTTTATCATACTTCCATGTTTGTGTGCATAGCACAACAAATTGGTTAAATCTGGTCTTCTCTATGTGTGGGATGAGTAGTTAGCAGTAATTCTCAGTTAACTCTTAGTTGGTTAGAATGCGAGTAATGGGATTGTCATGGAGAAGCTGTTTTAAAAGAGGAAACTGGAATAATCCCTTGGATGGAAAAGTTTAGAAATTGTAATTCATTTGTTCCACAAATGTTTTGTTACTTGTCATAGGTCCCATGTTAAATACTGACACAATTTTGATGTGGCAGACAGTCTTTGCCCTTATGGAGCTTACAGTCTAATAGGGAAGACTAAACAAGAACAGCAGTAATAACAAATATACCGTAATATAATATACCGTTGTGGAGGGGCAATAGGAAGTCTTATCCTGGTTTTGAGCTTTTAAGGAAGTCTTTCTAGATAGATAGGTATTTAAAGGATGAGTCCAATCTAGCCAAGCAAAGATTGGAGAGAAAGAATGTTAATGCCTGAATTTCCATTTAGAAATGAGCTTACAGTTCCAGAGAATAAATGAAACCATTTTAAAGATCTCAGAAATGGTGTGAAGTCATATTTAAATCCTTATGACTTTTAAAAATATTACAGTTCTTTCCAGCAGCAGAATTAAGAATTTTTTCTATCCCATTTTCGACTGTGATAATTATTTGTTTCAAATATGGCTTAGAGACAATAATGGAATCATTCTACCCACAATTAGAAACATAATCTCCAGTTTCCATTGTTGATGCATATTCTTAAACTGCTATTTCTAGTGCCTTCTTAAGATGGCCGTATCAAAAGGACCCAGTCTTTTATTGTTGACTAGAGTTTATATAAGACTTTCTCTTCTACAGATAAGATCCTTGACCTTGGTTTTCTATTGTTCAAAGGACAGCAGTCAAAGCTTTATGAATAGTATCAATTTAGAGTGGTATTATCTTTTGAGTTTGGTTCCCAGTAGTGACATATTTTGTCACAAGGACCAGTATGTACTCATGAGATCTCTTTTTAAAGAAAAGTTTAGATGAGGTCTTTTTTAAAAAAGGCTTTAACAAAGCATTGAATTCCAAGATTTCATGGTACTTACTTTAAATTGATGAAATTTTGAAATAGGCTTCCTAGGTAGTTAACTAACATAAGATTAGGATATGTAAAATGAGGCACTTCAGTATCAAAACCAGCAAAATATGTATGACAGTTTTATGCTTTCTTTTGACTCGGATGGTGTCTACAACAACACACATTTAACCATGTAAAGGTTGCCTAAGTCATTCCTGACTCTTCTGATTTTTCAGCTTGACCCTGCTTGTCTTTTTTTTTTCTTCACCACTGTACAAATGAAGTTCCTATACCTGAAAAAAGGACACAAACAACACTGTGTCCTCTAAACCCATCCGTGGCTAAGAAAACAGTGCTTCAGTCCTGGAGTGGGAATCTTTTTGTACTTAACATTGTCAAGGCAAGCTCCTTGATTATACTTTCAAGCAAATGCCCTGCCTTGGGGTTTAAGAAGTCTGTAATTTGGTGAAAGATACTAGCTTATAAATGTCTTCCCAATTTCTCTTTTTTTAGTCTTTTCTTAAGATCTTGTGCTTTGTTTAAGGTACCTTTTAAAACAGAAGTTACATAGAACTTTTAGTTAGGTGTGCTAAGTTTCTCTTATACTTTAATGATATCACCCTTTGAGGCAAATGATTTAAAGAACAAAATAGCTATTTATAAGATGTTATGTAAAAGTTGGTAACAAAACTGGTCAACGTCAACATAGAGGAGTGTTTGCATAAATTAAAATACTGTATAATTTCTATTACATCTCTGTCTGATTGTATATTCCTCTATCCATCAATCTATCTTTTTTTTTCTTTTTGAGCATGTCAGTGCTCAAATTGCAAGCATCTGTGCAGCTTCCCCTAACAACGCCAGTATATGCATGTTATTGTCTAGAGTTCAGTGTTTGTTTACAGATTTGTCTTCTTTTAGTGTAAAATCTGTACAAATCTTATCTGTACATTCATTGAGTTTTGACAGATGTGAACACCTGTGCAACTCAAACCCTTACAGAAAGGCATCCTAACCTCAGAAAGTTTCCTCATGCCCGTTTCCTAAGTCCCTGCCCCAGATACACTGTTCTGACTTTTTGTCCACTCTAGATTACAAGTTGCCTGTTTTAGAAGTTCATATAAATGGGGGAAAAAAAAAAGTTCATATAAATGGAATTATATAATATTTACTCTTTTTCTCTAAGATTTATTTTGCTCAGTGAATGTTTTTGATGTTGTAACATGTATCAGTAGCTCCTTTGCACTGCTGGGTAGGTAGTATGTCATTATGTAAATGTGCTACAGTTGGTTTATCCCTTCTCCTATTGATGAACTTTTAGGCTATTTCCAGTTTTGAGCTATTATGAATAAAGTTACTGTGAACATTCCTGTAAAAATTTTTTTTGTGTGGATGTAGATTTTCTTTCTCTTGAGCAAATACCTAGTATTGAAATTGCTGGGGCTTAGGTAAATATTCAGGTTTGTAAGAAACTTCCCGACCTTTTCCCAAAGTGGATGTGCCATTTTACATTCCCATTAACAATATACGAGAGTTCTATTCACCATTTCATGTTCTCAGATGTTTCAGTTTTAACCATTCTAGTGGGAATGTGTGGTATCTCATGGTGATTTTATTTTGCCTGACGTCTAATGTTGAAGACTTTTTCATGTGTTTAGTTGCTATTTATATATCTTTTATGAAGTTTTGTCTTTTTTTAAATTGGATAAAGTTTACTTTTATTGGGTTTATCTTTTTATCGTTGAGTTTTAGGAGTCCTTTGTTAGCTACACGTTATACATATGTTGTGCTGATCCATTATTAATAGGTCCTTTGAACAGAAGTTTTAAATTTAAATTTATTAAATATATGTCATTTATATATTTATTTTATAGTTATTATTTCCTGTAAACTATGACCTGGATAAGAACTTTGACCTGTTCCCAAGTAACAAAAATATGTTTCTTACTAAAAGCTTTATGGTTTTAGCATTTATATTAAGGTTTGTGATCAATCTTATGTTTATTTTTAAGTTATCTGTGAGCTTGAGTTGATGGTTTTTTTGTTTTGTTTTGTTTTGTTTTTTAATCTATGTGGCTATCCAGTTGTGTTTGTTTGTTTTTTTTTTTTTTAGCACCATTTCTTGAAGAGGTTTCTTTTCTCTATTGGATTGCTTTTTCTCCATTGTTAAAAATCAGATGTTTGTATAAGTGGGGGGTCTGTATCCAGACTTTTCATTCTGTCTTATTGATCTATTTGTCTGTTTTTATGTCAGAATTACATTGCCTGGTTAACTGTAGCTTTGTAGTTAGTTTTGAAGTTGATAGTGTGAATGTTCCAGTTTGGCTCAGCTTTTTCAAGATGCTTTGGATTTTCTAGGTCTGTTGAACTTTCATTGAAATTTTAGAATCAGATTGTCAGTTTTTACAGCATGGCATGCTGAGCTGATAATTGGGATTATGTTGAATCTGTAGGTCAATTTGGGAAAAATTGACATCTTAACAATATTGAGTCTTCCAGTCTATGAACATTATTTAGGCCTTTATTTTCTCTCAGCAATTTTCATAAATTCTAGTGTGGGAGTCTTTCATGAGATTTTTTTATTCCAGATTTTTTTAAATCTATATTAAAGCCAGTGTAATGGATTTTGAAAATTTTTTATTTTTCAGTTGTTTGCTAATATGATCAATTTCTATATTAACCATGTATCCTGTGACCTAGAAAATGATTATTTCCAATAGTCCTTATGTAGATTCCTTAGGATTTTATTAAAGAATCGTATCTTCAAATGGAGGCAGTTATGACTTTATTTGTTCTCAAGTGTTGAATAAAAGTGATGAGGGTAGACATCTTTCTCTTATTCCAACTCTTAGGGGGAAAATGTTCAATATTTCACCATTAAGTTTTTCATAGCTGTCCTTTATTAGATAGAGGAAGCTCTCTTTTGTTTCTAGTTTGTTGAGTGGGTTTATCATAAAAAGGTGTTGATTTTTATCAGATGCTTTTTCTGCATATATCGAGATAACCATGGGGGCGTTCTCTTTTATTCTTTTAATATATTACATTACACTGATTTATGAATGTTAAGTCAACATTTAGGCTATTTCCAGTTTTGAGCTATTATGAATAAAGTTACTGTGAACTATTATGAATTAAGTTACTGTGAACATTCCTGTAAAAAATTTCAGTCCTGGAGTGGGAATCTTTTTGTACTTAACATTGTCAAGGCAAGCTCCTTGATTATACTTTCAAGCAAATGCCCTGCCTTGGGGTTTAAGAAGTTCTTGGGATAGACACTGTTTGGTCATGATGTGTCTTATCCTTTTTATATATTCCTAGATTTTATTTGCTAATGTTCTGTTAAAGATTTTTGCTTAGATCTAAGTTTATGAGAAATATTGGTCTGTAATTTTCTTTTTTCTTTTGTTACGTCTTTGTCAGGTTTTTGGCATTAGCGTTATGCTAATAAAGTGTATTTGGAAGTGTTTATTTCTCTATATTCTGAATGAGTTTTTGGAGAATTGCCATCATTCTCCTTAAATATTTGGTAGAATCCCCCAATGAAACTAACTAAATCATAGTTTTCTTTGTGGGAAGATTTTTGATACTGAATTTAATTTCTTTAATAGGTAGATGGCTAAGAAATTGTCTCAGTTATTATCCCTCAATTTTGGTGAGTTATATTTTTCAAGGAATTTGTTTATTTTATCTAAGTTGTTAAATTTGTATAAATGTGTTTATAACATTCTGTTTTATTATTGTTATATTGTCTCTAAGAGCTAATGAGATAAACTCCTTTATTATTTTTCATACTGATAAGTTGTGTTTTCTTTGATTAGACTAGCCAGGGTGTTCATCACTTCTGTTGATCTTTTCAAAGTACCAACTTTTAGCTTTGTTAATTTTGTACATTGTTTGTTCTCTTAATTATTTCCTTCTTTCTACTTATTTTGAATTTACTATATTAGTTACTTATTGCTGTTTATGAAACTACCCCAAACCTTAAGAGCTTAAAGTAACAAACATTTATTATTTCACAGTTGCTTTGGGCCAAGATTCCAGGTGTGGGTCAGCAGTCTGGGCATGACTTAGCTATGTCCTCTGGCTCCAGATCTCTCATTTGACTGTAATCAAAATGTGGGCTGGGGCTATGTCTTATCTGAAGGCTTGACGGAGGGCAGAATCTGCTTCCAAACTGTTCATGTGATTGTTAGCAAGATTTAGTTCCTTGCAGGTTGTTGGACTGAGGTCTTCCTCAGTTCCGTAGAGCAGCTCACAACATGACGTTTGACTTCTTTCAGAGCCAGCAAGTGAGAGAACAAAAGAGGACAAGCAAGATGGAAGCTAGAGTCTTTTTAAAATGTAATATTGCAAGTATTGTCTCATCAACTTCTGTAGTATTCTGTTAGCTAGGAGGAAATCAGTAGGACCAGCCTGTATTAAAGGGGAGAGAATTACTCCAGGGCAAAAATAATGAGAGATGGGGATCATTGGGAGCCATCCTAGTAACTGTCTTGCACATTTTCTTTGTTTTTCTCTTATAAATTTCATTTAGTTTTAGTTCTACAAGTATACGTGTGATAGATAGTCCCCAAATATGACTACCATATATTCCTTCTCTTTATGTATATGTATACTGTATCACATATCAAAAGGTGGAGCCTTTTCCCTTCCGCCTGTATTTGAGTTGGTTTTGTGATTTGCTAGGATGAATGGAATGTGGCAGAAGTTTTGCTGTGTAATACCTGAGCCTTCAGAGATCTTAAGTGTTCCCTTTCATGCATTGGGAACTTTCTTGGAACCCAGCCCCCATGCTTTAAGAAGGACCATGGAGAAGAGAAGTAAGGCTCGTGGCTTTCAGCCAGTACCCACTGCCAGTTGAGTGAGTGAACCAACTTGGATATTCCAGCCTCATCAAGCCTCCAGATGACTGAGTTTAGTTAACTCCTAGTATCATCAGAATAATAAGTAATAGTTGTTATTTCAAGCCATAGATTTTGGAATAGTTTGTTATATAGCAATAGATACCTGAAATCATTATTTATGGCTACAATTCTAGGCTTTGTGCCCTATATGGTCTCTGTTTCAATTGTTTCGACTACTCAGCTTTGCTTTTGTGCCGTGAAAGTATCCGTAGACAATACATAAATGAATGGGTGTGGTTTGTTCCAGTAAGGCGTTATTTATAAAAGCAAGTGGTGGCCATATTTGGCACATGAGTTGTAGTTTGCTGATCCCCATCACAAGGCATTGACTGGGGTATTTTTTTTTTTTTTTTAAGATTTTATTTATTTATTTGATGGAGAGAGACACAACGAGAGAGGGAACACAAGCAGGGAGAGTGGGAGAGGGAGAAGCAGGCTTCCCGCGGAGCAGGGAGCCTGATGTGGGGCTCAATCCCAGGACCCTGGGACCATGATTTGAGCTGAAGGCAGACGCTTAACAGTCGACTGAGCCACCCAGGTGCCCCGACTGACTGGGGTATTTTTATTCTCTGGGATATTTTTTCCCTTTTGTTTTCCTTCTTGTTTGGTTTTTACTTCTGAAATGATTTTTTTTTTTTAACTATTTTCTGAGTTCTGTCATCTTATTTTTAATTTAGATATATGCTACTCTTTCATATCTTGCATCATTCTCATGTTGCCTTTTAGCTAGTATTGAAGTAGTGGATCATAAATTTGTGAGTGTTTTCTTCTGGCATGCATTGTCTGTAGGGATGTTATTCTGCTCAAACTCTTGTTATTAAAACCTTTGCGTGGGATTTCACCTCAATTTTTTTCCATTGCTCATTTTTATAGAAATTAATAAATAATATCAAGGATAAATATAGAGGTCTGAGATGTTGAGGGTAACTCCCCTTTCTTCTCATGTTGGACATGCAAGTCTGATCTAGAATAGATGAAGTCTCCATAAGGTTCATCTCTTAGAGTAGTAGTATTTAAATTATGAAATATCACCATTTTATATCTCAGCTTATATAGCCTCTGTACCACTTTCTAGGAGCGTTAACCAGAGACATTCTGTTAAGGGCCTTTTTAAAATAAGATGCTTTCCTCATAGTCTATTTATATAGATTTACATAGAAGTTTTGTCTACTCTTCTGTCTTTTCTTTCCCCCGGGGCATCCCCTTCCTTCCCAAGGAACTGTATAGATCACAGCTACGTGTTCATTCTTTCCAGACCTGAAGTGATTCTTTGGCAGTTTAAAGGGGAAAGAAATATATCTGGGAGATAGAAGGCATATCATTAAGGGCCAAGTTGTGAGCATGCATATGTTTAAAAATGGGATCTTAAGCTTAGATCTCAGGAGGAGAAACGATCAAGGAATGTAACTGATGCTAAGAAAATATATTATATTGTAGTGCTAGGTTTTGGCAAGGAATAAACAGCATCATGAGTCTTGTGATGAGTTGCAGGTAAAAATACTAGACTAGCTTGTTCTTGAATGTCTTTAACAGCCTCCTTTTGCTTCAGAACAAAGAAATCTTTTGGGTGGTTCACTGTAAAATATGTAGTAGATACAATCGAAGAGATCAGTGTCTCTTAAATTCTTATTTTTCCCACATGTCAAGGTCCTTAAAGTTACTTTGACTTATGTTTATTCCTCTGATAGAAATACTCAGGATGTAGCCTTGATCGTGGGATGTAGCCTTGATCGTGGGATTTCCATTAAAGCTTAGGTACTTGGGATAGTTTTGAAGGTCATTTTCTAAAAATCATTTTTTGAGTAATTGAGAAAAGGTAGGAGTTTTGGTTTCGTGTGCTTGCTGGGTTTTCCTTTTAAGGCTTCATCAGACATCCAGGATTGCTTTTCCCTACAGTGAGTTGCTGGGTTCTTTGTCAAGTGGAAACTTGTTTTGCCTGTTTGTTCAGGTATCTGTGTATAGAATTAAAACTCTGAGCTTAAGTCCCGTTCCCCCCCCCCCAACCTTTTGGAGTTTGTCAGCTCCCTATTCAATTTAAACTAGTATACTTTCTAATTGTAGAAAAAGAGAAAAAGTGATAGAAAGTTTCCTCTCTCTTTTTTGCCTTTTCAGTGTAACAAAAAGTACACTAATGGTGGTAGCTGTTTTTTTGTTTGTTTGGACTTGCAACTTTTTTCTTACATGGTAGATTTTTTTTAAAAAGTGAAGAGGCATTTGGTAGTTGTAGATTATTTGTATTAACTACAAACTGCATTTACTGATTGACCAAAAATTCTTAAAGCTAAAGTCTCTGCATCATCAGTTATAGTTTAAAAATAACCTAAATACCCAGTTATAATGCTTTTGTAAAGCTAGGGTATGCCCAGTTGATGCCTGATGCCCAGTTAATGCCCAGTTATAATGCTTTTGAAAAGCTAGGGTATATATATATATAACTAGACACCAAAAAGATCGGATGCCTTCATTCTGATATATTCGCCAGCTGTGCAAACCATTTTGACATTCTCATCCATCTTGTTAATAGGATGTGCAGTTCTCCCTTTCCAAAAGCTCACATTGTTCTCATGTTGACTACTGACTTTTTTTTAAAGAAGAAATGACATGGGATTACAGTTAGTGAATAAATGAATACATTTTAGCTGTTTTTTTCCCCTAATGTCTTGAGAAGAGATGCCAAGCTATGCTTTTCTTCTTTGTAGGAAAATATTCTTATTTGGAAAAAAACCTTTTGGACTAATATAAAAATTTGTAGCAAGTTATCAAAAACTTGATTGCCCCTCGTCCTCCAAAATATCCAAAAATTTAACAGTAGGAAAGTATAATTGTTAGCCTTTTGGAATTTTATGAAAGCAGATAAATTTGAAGTATGTAATAAGAGCAGTTCAGTGTTTCATTAATTGAATTGCTCATAGTATGTGCTTTATAAATATTTGAGCAAGTTAACTTTGTTAAGTTAATGCTTCTGATTTCTCATCTTCTTTCTGAAATGTATAAATAATAATCCTCATATATTAGTTCAGTCCTTCGTCATCAAAGTGCTTTCACTGCTCTGTTGGCGCATACATGAATGAAGTTAGTTTTGATATTGTTACTAAATAATAGCATAAAAACTAATAGAAATAGTAACAATTGTCTGGGAATGACTTTTGTGCTTTTCCTGTGTAATTTTATTTAATCCTTACAGCAGCAACCATACAAGGTAGATTTTGGTTTTTTTATAGATGAAGAAACTGAGACTCAGAGAGTTATGTCTTGTCCAAGGTCACAAAGCTGTTAATGATGGAGCCAGATTTAAACCTACATCTAGCTATTCTAAAAATCATTTGGCCCATGCTAACTCAACTAGAAAGTTGCTGGCAGTGAGAAATAAAATCATTTGAGTCATTTTATAATTTGACAGTTGTTACTGCTTTTTTAAATTTGTTTTCTGAAAATAAAAGTAATTGTACAAATTTTGGAAAGTACAGTAAAAAGTCCATTATCTTACTACCCTGAGGCAGCTCATATAGTCATTATGTCGTATTTCTGTCCAGCTCTTTTCCTAAGAATTTAAAATGGAGCAAAACCGGGCTGCCTGGGTGGCTCAGTTGGTTGAGCGTCTGACTCTTTCTCGACTCAAGTCTTGATCTCAGGGTTGTTGTGGGTTCAAGCCCCATGTTGGCTTCCATGCTGAGTGTGGAGCCTATTAAAAATAAAATTAAAAATAACAAAATTGTATATAGATGCTTTCTTAAAACATTGTGACTAGGATTTGATTGAGACCATGCTTTTGGAAAGTAGAGTATTGGAACATTTGCAGTTATTGGAATATTGGACTGTCTGACTTTTGGTCAATTGCTTTATAAACATTAAAAGTGGAATTGGAGGTAATCTTTGAAAAACCTCATAATTAAATGGAAGAAGGATATTTTAGCAATTCCTTTTGTTTAAAGACTGCTTAAGATTGTTTGAAACCCTTGAAGATAAACTGCTCTATGTTTTGATTCATAGGAGTAGTCAAGGAAAAAAATATGCTTTGAATAAAGTATCTGGGAATCACAGTTTGAAAGTACTTAATGCCACTAAACTGTACAGTTAAAAAATGGTTCAGGTGGAGTTGTCCAGTTTTCCCAACACTCTTACACTGTGTGGGGGGAATGCAAACTGGTGTAGCCACTGTAGAAAATAGTATGGAGGTTCCTGTTAAAAGTTAAAACTAGAACTACCTTATGAGCCAGCAGTTGTACTAGTAGGTATTTACCCCAAATACACAAAAATACTGATTCAAAGGGACACATACACCCCGATGTTTATAGCAGCATTATCTACAATAGCTAAATTATGGAGAGAGCCCAAATAGCCATCAACTGCTGTGGATAAAGAAGATGTGGCATATATATAATGGGATATTGCTTAGCCATCGAAAAGAATGAAATCTTGCCATTTGCAACAACATGGATGGAGCTAGAGAGTATTACACTAAGTGAAATAAGTCAGTCAGAGAAAGATCATATGATTTCACTCATAATGTGGAATTTAAGAAAGGAAACAGATGAACATCTTTTAAAAAAAGGGGCAAACTAGGAAACAGACTCTTCACTATAGAGAACAAACTGAGGGTTACTGGAGGGGAGGGGAGTGAGGGATGGGCAAATGGGTGATAGGTATTAAGGAGGGCACTTGTTGGGATGAGCACTGGGTATTGTATGTAAGTGATGAATTACTAAATTCTACAACCTGAAACTAATATTACATTGTATGTTAACTAACGGGAATTTAAAAACTTGAAAAAAAAATACTATTGCAACCAATGGGGGTAAAAAAGAAAAGGTTAAGGTGGTAAATCTTATGTTATAGGTATTTTACTACAGTTAAACTTTTTTTTTTTTTACAATTAAATATTTTTAAATGGAGGTATCTATCATAAGTGGCATTTTGGTCTTTCTGTTGTGCCAGAGAGCACTCATTTCTTAATATTACCAACATGAAATATGGAAAATAGCATACTCAGTAGAGTGAATCTAGTGATCTATTGAGGATCCCATTTATATCTCTATTAACTCACATTTCTGAGAATGACTGTAGTCCTTTCCTGGGAGTGTGAGACTCACTATTAGTGAAGTGTGTTTGGTATTTTAAAAGAACTTCATGCAGCTTGCTTAGTTAACAGCCACTGGGACAATTCCATAGTGTGTTTTCCCCCTTTGGTCTATTTCTCAGGAATCTGGCATGAACCATAAGGTTTTATAGTAGTTCAGTAACAACTCAATAAATATAAGTGCTGTAAGGAGCAGGATCATAAGAATGGCATTATTTTCTGCCCTTTAGGAAGTTTATAATCAAAATGCAGTGGTTCTCAAACTTTGTGATCTCAGGACTCGTTTTTACACTCTTGAGAAGAGTTAAAAGAGCTTTTGTTTATGTGGATTATGTCTGTGGGGATTTATCATAGTAGGAGTTAAAACTGAGCAATTAAAAATAACAATAATAAACTCTCTTGTATGTTAGAGTAAATCACACTGTTATTGAAAAGGAACTGTTTTCCAAAACATAGATTAATAGGAGAGGCATTATTTTACATTTAGCAAGTCACTTTAATGTCTGACAATAGAAGACAGGTGAAGTCTCATCTGCTTCTGCATGCCATTTGTTGTGTTGGATTGAAGTATATGAAGAAAGTCCTGCTTTAAATAGATACGTAGTTTGAAAAGAAAGGACTATTTTAATAGCATTTTCAACTAATCATAGATCTTTTTCTTTGGTACTACACCCAAATTTGATAAATAATAGTTTCCTGAAGGTTATTTGCAACATGGAATCTGAAGCCATATCAATGAGTTTTTCACACTCTGTTATGTTAAAACCCATTGGTCTATTTTTTATGATGGATCTTATACCTCTATAACATGTTTTGGTCATTTGGAAAATAGTAGTTCACTGAGGTATGCAGATCTTCTAAATGTTGACACATCTTACTTTATAATAAATTGTAAAGCATATTTGTTACTACCACCACCAGTCTTACAGAAAAGCACTTATGTATTGGGAAACTATAAAGCTCATGGTGGCAGATGCAAGTTTTACAGAATTCTCGGTTTTGCTTGAAAGCTCAGATTTTGTCATTGGGAACAAATACTGTGTTGTTTTCCTTGAAGTGACAGGCTCACTTTCTTTGTTCATTCTCAAGAGAATGTCTGCCAAATACACAAGTCAAACTGAGCTCAAGCAGTTGCATAAGTATTGTTCCTCAACACAAATGTATTTTGGTATCTAGAAGTGATTAGTGTGTGTTTCTCATTTTGTAACAAAAATATTAAAAAGGATGTGTACTCTAGGGTTGAGTTTAATAAAATTAATATTTACATTTTCATGAAGGACATTTTTAAGTGAAGCTGGCTGCCTTTTTTTTTTTTTTTTTTAAACTGTGAGGACCTGGTAGTTAAGAACACAATGACTATTAGTATAGTTTGGTGCCACCGTCTTGGTTCAAGCAAAGAGGTCAGCAGTATCACCTGTCATTGCTTTGTATCATCAAGAGCACCATGAGTACATCTTCCAGATGACCAACACATGATGTTATAAAATCATGTAGTATCAATGTCTTGGTAGCGAAGAAGTCAAAATCATCTTAATATTATTTTGTAAATAGTTTTGACTTTTCATACTCCCAGAAGAGTCTCAGGGACCACTAGACGTACCCCCACACTTTGAAAGCTGCTGAGCTTATATAAGTGGTTCTTAATTTTGTTAACACTTTGAGAATCTGATGAAAGGCATGAATGTTCTCCCCAGAAGGATATACTTAAACAGCAAACTTTACATGTGATTTTCAGAGGATTACAAACATCTAGAAGCACTAGAGCTATGGTTCTTAAACTCTGCATCAGAATCACCTGAAGGCCTTGTTGAAACAGGTTGCTAGACCACACTCCCAAAATTTCTCATTGAGTTTGTCTGGAGTAGAGTCTGAGAATTTGCATTTTTAACAAGTCTAATGTAATGCTGATGTTGATGTTCACTTTGTGAGTAGTGATTCTTAACCCTAGACCAATTAAGTCAAACCACAGGAGTAGGAGCAAGGCTTTGCTTTTTTAAAATCTCCTCTGGTGATTCTCACATGCAGACAGAATTGAGAATCCCTGTTTGAGGACACATGTAATGCAGATTAAGACTCCCAAATCTAGTGAGATTAGGAACATCTAATATTTGTAAAACCTTTTATGTTTTAGGAAGTATTTTGACAATTGTGACTCAATGACTACTTATAAGCCTGTAAGGTAGTTATTCTATCTGAGAAAAACCTGGCTTGGGATTCAAGAAATTGTAGTTTTATAGTTGTTCTGGATTTTGAGTCTATGAAGTGAACTAAAACGGTGATCGCTGAAAGTTTTTAAGACAATGCTATACATATATTCCTAGAGAGTTTTTGTGTGTAGATATATGTGTTACTAAATTTGTTTTACTAAAAGGTTCTACTTAATTATATTACTACTATACCCTTGACAACACCAGCCGAAACCTGTCTTGTGTCATCTAAGTCACTACCCCTATATCACCCATAGATTAGTTTTGTCTGCTTTTGAACTTGGTATGAATATTAGATAGTATATACTATATCGTGGGTGAATCCTGTCTCTTACATAGTTGTAGTTTTTTCATTTTCACTGTTATAAGGAATGCCATGGTGTGACTATACTACTATTTATCTGTTCTACTGGTGATGAATATGTTCTTGTGAATATTGCTCCTGTGAGCATTTTTGTACATGTTTCCAAACATCATCGTTTAAAACATATTTCTTAACTCTTTGATTTAAAAAAAAACAGAACTCATGTTTTAATATGCATTTCTTTGATTATATCTGGAGTAACTGATTTTACTTTTTAAAATAATTGATATTTCCTTTTTTAATGAATTATTTTTTTCCTTACCCTTTTTTTTCTTTTACCTTTTGATGTTTTTCTTATCATTGCAAATATTTTCCTGGTTTGTTTTTTTAATTTTATTTACAACCTTTTCAAACCTGTTGCCTTTAAATTTTTTTTTTGTTTTCTTCCATTTTATGTTTAAAAAGTTATTTTCATTCTGAAATCATGCACATGTCCACCTCAGTTGTTTTATGGTTACATTTTCTCATTTTGTACCTTAATCTATTTTGAATTTATTTTGCTATGTACTTTAAAAAGGTTTTTTTTTTTTTTTTTTTCTAAGCAGGTAGCCAGTTTCCTTGAACCCTTTATTGTGTAGTAAGTACAACCATTAAAATAAAAACAAAGATGAAGTCTCTTAATTATTATTATAGCTGAAAGCAGAAGTATTTATTAGGGCACATTTTGCTTCTTTTTCCTTTGACTTCTAGTTAACTATGTGATTAATTCATTGTGCTGTATTTGACCTTTCTGTTTCTACTTTTATAGCAAAAGTATCTTCTACAATAATATACTGAAATAAATGGATATAGACTAAAAACTCCGTGGAATTTCAAGAGTCTTTAGCTTTCTGTCTACTAAGATTGATGTATATACAGATATATTTTGCAGTTTTCTGATACCTAAATTTGCATTGCAGAAATTTTGGATTATGCTACTTTGGTAGGGAACAGTCATAGTCTTCCCCCTGACATACAGCATTTAAAGGATTTTTAGTTCTGGTACATTGGTTTTGAAGGATGATCCTGCTTCTCCATGATTTTTGTGGTAGAAAATTAGTTGATTCCATGTTGTTACCTGTTTCAGAATCTTTATTACTGCCTCTCTGAACCATTCTGAACTTCTTTTAGGTAGTTGAATGTATAAAGCATTTCTCACCTCTTGAGCTTTGGCTATACTGTACCTTATCCTCCTTAGGACATTTATTCCAATCCTTTTTTCTGGTTAACTACTTATTCTTTAGACCTTACCTCAGAATATCACTTCATTGGGGAAGCTTTCCTACCCCAGGCTCAGTTAAGTTTGTATGGCTGTGTGCTGTTTGTAACCCACACATTGCAATTATTTGCTAGAATGTTCATTGTTCAGTGTTCCTGGAGACACACACACACACCCACCCACCCACCCACCCACCCCTAAATCCATTTTTCATCATGCTGAAGTATTCTGATGAGAGTAGTTTCAACTAGTATTTTTTTGTGTTCAGCTTTGAGATTTTACATATCTGAGATTAATTTTACTCTTTCATGTAAATAAAAAGCTAGCTACATATGAAATTAAGCATCAAAATGCTTTTTCTTAAAATTGAGGTTGACTTTAGTCTGAAGTCAAAAAATTTCTGTGTTTTCTTGCTGAAGGATTTAGAAATTTCATAGCCTTTAATATTGCCAGATCGCACATAACATGTCTCTCCATTCTGTTTAGTGCTTTATGAACTCTTACTAATCTGAAACTTTACATTTTCCTTTAATTATGAGAAGTGTTGTCATTATTTCTATGTATGTATATATCTTCTCTTCCCATCCTCTACCTCTCCTTTCTTCTATTTATCTCTATCAGATACTTATTGAGATAGTTCTTCAACCTGATTTATCAGGAATTTATTCTTTATTTTCATTACTATTTAATCAATTCATTATATATTTTTATTTTTCCACTTACATTTTTCATGACAGTATTTCCAGTTGGTTTTACCTGATTGATTTTTGTTCTCATGTCATGCTTTCATTATTCTCCATTATTTTCTCCTGAAGCATTTAATTTGCCAGTTTTAAATGTCTCTCTCTTTTTGTTTTTTTTGTCTATTAATTCTGCTTTTGGTTTATCATTCCTTCATGGTGCTTGCACTCCTTAGGCATATTATTTTCCGCTGTGAGCTTATATTCCCTTGAAACTAACAGCTAGTTGGGCCAGTATTGCATTATTATGGGAGAATGGGTTTGATGGGTTTAGGAGTTGTGAAAGCCTGTGTTCTGTTTTCGTCCTCCAGGTGGTTTGGGGTAAATAAGGACATGCCTCAGGGTAGAGAGGCTCTGGATGGAAATTTCTGCTCAATTTCATCCTGGTTGCACAGAATTTCTCTGACCCTTATCTTTTAAAGTGTTGTCACCTTCATTGTTATTGCTTAATTGGGAGTCCACCTATAATTTTCTTCCCACCTCAGCCAGGTTCTAATATTTTACCTTGATGTTACTCCTTTTCTGTTGGCTAGAACTGGGCTGGAAATACTGCTTTATATTCCACAGTAGCATAGTGGACAATGTGACTATATTGAGGAGTGAAAGGACACAATTAGGACATTTTCCTCTGGCCTTGCTTCTGTCCAGGATACCAGATCTCTCTCTTAAGCTGATGTTTCTTCTCACAGCGGTACCCAAACATTTTCTTTTTCTTCCTCAAGGGATGATTTCTTACACTGTTTTGTTGTTGTTTTTGTTGTTGTTTTAATCTGGAATCTGGGATTTATCTCTTCCGTTCTGCTTCTCATAATTGGGTTTGGGGAAGGCACACATTCTTTTTTTTTTTTTTTTAATTTTTTTTTTTAAGATTTTATTTATTTGCGAGAGAGAGAATGAGAGACCGAGAGCATGAGAGGGAGGAGGGTCAGAGGGAGAAGCAGACTCCCTCCTGAGCAGGGAGCCCAACGTGGGACTCGATCCCGGGACTCCAGGATCATGACCTGAGCTGAAGGCAGTCGCTTAACCAACTGAGCCACCCAGGCACCCAGAAGGCACACATTCTTGACTATACTTGCTAATTAAATACTATTTTATCTAAGCATAAATCCTTTTCTAAATCAGGTTCTACAAAGTGGAAAAATTAATTGGTGAGATTCTGCCTTTGACAGATGAAAAACATGCAACTTCATTGACATTGAAGTCATTCTGTAGTTTGTTTTCTGAATTGTTATTTTAGAAACAAGAGGGAATATACATACTCCCTGTTGCTTAACAGTGACTTCAACCTAATGAAGTGTAGCATAGTTCTTTATTTAAAGGCTAATATACTTAGAATTGAAATTAGAAGAGGAAGCAATGATGACTTTGAATATTAAATAGAAAATTTATGTTTCTTTGTCATAGAATATTTATTATAAAGTAACCAGGAATCTGTTACTGGGTATCTGTGGTTCTGTGTATACTGGACTGCATGAATTTAACCTAGTATTTAGAAAACCCTTGACATTTTCAAAGAATATGTCACAAGACTTTCCCCACTCCCCAGATTAGAGAATACCATTACAGCATGTAATTTTCTTCATAAAATGTTGTAAAACTGGAAACTTTAAAAGACTTTAGAAGGTAGGCCTTTATAAGAAAGTGAATAAACTGAGAAAATCATGTAGAGATGGGGCTGCTCTGCTAGGCACCCCTCTCCCCCTGTAATTTTGAGGGTGCCTCCTGCACATCAGCCAAGATACAGGTGTGATTCAGATTTTAATTCTTACTGTGTTTATTATGGACCTTTAGAGGTGCTTAGCAGATACCTGGAACTACCTACCAGTGTTAAATAGGTAAATGATGAGTCTGTTGACCAGGAAAGAAAGTTATTTAAAAACCTTTTATGTATTGCATAAATGTGTCACAGTTGAGTTTGTTTCATTGAAAGTAATTTTATTGTCATTGGTAAGAGTTTTTGTTTTTTTATTTGGATGGAAGTAGATTGATAATGCTTAAGAAAGTAAGTAGGTTCTTCTTCTATTTTAGAGTCTAATTTTTTCTAATGTTTTTAGAGAGAATAATGAACAGTTCACATCTGTCATCAAGTACCATTTTATCCATCCCAGCTTAGCTTTTGTGGTTTCCTTTATATCAGGAAAAACAATGATATATGTGAGAGCTCATGAGTTATTTCCTAGATAATCTCAAACTTATTTTGTTCTTACTTTGAGTATCTTTTGAGTGTAATTAGATCTTTCTACCCTTAAGGAAAAAAATTAAAATAAATATCGGAGATGTAATATAAATTTTCTCATTGAGTATATAAGTATAGGTCAATGGATTTCATAATTCAAATGATGTACAGTGGTTGTTGCTTTGTTGACAGTCTAATTAGGTGAAAAATATCTTTAGGCTATGACTTTGCTACCATAAATAAAAACATCACTTTAAAAGACTCCAAACACCTTAGGTTTCTCTTCTTTTATTATGTTTCAGAAGTCACAGTTGTTAGTTACAAGATTTAATACTGGTCAAGGTTATTCCTTTGAAGCTTTAATTTTAGGTAGGTTTAAAATGTTGAACATAAGTGAAACAGTTTTCTATCTCTAAACTCGGCCTTGGTGAATAGATGCCAAATGACCTTACATTTGACACTGAAACGATTTTGAATGGCCTTAATTTAAATAAGGAAAATAGGTATACTTGTAACCAAACCAGCATGAGTTTACTCCTAGGTGAGTCACAGAAACTACATCAGGTGAATTGTTGCACAAAGAAAAACTTTATTTGCAGCAAATAAGGGATCACGTGGAATAGCTTCCAAAGCCATGACTCCCCAAGAGAGGGTGAATGGGTACCTTTTGTTTAGGGTTAGGATGAATGTTCAGATAGGGAAGCCTTGTCATATATGTGGAAGTCGGTATAAGGTTAAGCATATGCCTTAAGGAAACATGCCTACACATACATTGTATGTATGTAAATGAGACTGAGGCTCTCCCTTGGACGGAGATTTTAGTATTATATTGAGGTAAAGGTAGTTTCCAGTCATTTCAGGGGTCACTTCACAGTTCATCTGCACAGGCGCATGTCAAGGGTTTGGGTGGTCTGGGTAGTTGCCATCATCTGAGGGGTGATTTTGGGTTTCATTTGTCTGAGTTAAGAGGTAAGCCAGAAGGAAGAGCTTAAGGAAAAATGTAAGACAAAGGTTAGTCAGTACAAGCAGGTGGGCAGTAAAGGTCAGGTCTTGGGGTCTAACCGGTGACATATTGAGGTTAGGCTTTGTGTTACGAATTTAGGTTTTCCTCACAATACCAGCACAATGATTTCCACATAATATATTTTGAAATTTCTTAGAATATGTAAAATAATGTAATTGTTTCTCACACAGTGCTTAGGGGAAAGCATGTGCTGCAGTTTACAAAATAGGTTCACATTGGTTAGTTTAGTAGTTAGAGAAGAACAGTTCATCTGGGTGAACTTTTTACTGCTACCTACTTGCTCTGACCCTTCCCCAAATGGCACCTCTGTAAACTGCGTTGCTCAGGCTAGAAACCTGGGAGCCAGTCTTTCTTGCCTTTCCTTTTTGACCTGTCTATACTGCTGCTGGCTTATTCCATGCCACCATCAATTCTTGCCCAAATTATGGCAGATTTTTCTTAGCCTGTTTCTCTGATTTTGCTCTTGACTCTCTCCATTCTACTTTTCACATAGCCAACTGATAATCCTTTTAAGACTTGAATACAGTCAAGTAATTTCTCTTATAAAGGGCTTCCCACATACTTAAAATAAAATCCAAACTTCTTACCCATGAGTTAAAAAGCTGTGACAGATACTGTTGGTTATTCACCCAAAAGTTCATTTTCTCCTTGATCTTCACTAGCAGATCTTAGATTTTGTAGAAGGCAGTAGTGTGCCCAGCTATGAAAAAACTGACTTTCCAGACTTTTTGGGGAGCTTGGAGAGATGACTTGTTTTTGGCTAATGAGATATAAGTGAAAGTATCTTACAGAGGCTTCCTTAAAGACTAAGAGAAAGCCTTTTTCTCCCCTTGCCCTCTTTTTTCTTGTGTGGGAACCTGAATACCAGGCTTTAAGGTGTAGCAGTCTTTTGTGACTATGAGGTGGCAAACAAGAAGATCGCTTATGCATGCTAAGCATGCCAGAGTGGAAATTTTTTAAAGAGCTCTTGTTAAACTGCTCTATGAGCCTGAATTGCCTCTGACTGGACAAGTTTAGTGAGACATGTGAAATCTCTACATTTTTTTTTTTTTTTTTTGAGGTTTCACTAGTTCCATTAGGCCCTATATGATCTCGCTCTTGCCTGTCTTCTGACCTCATTTTGTCATTACTACCTCTGGTCACATTAGCTAGCAGACAAATCTTGGCTGACAAACTCCTGCTCGGATCCCAAACTCCTTATGACTGAAAGGCTCTGTGTGTTCTGGTTTTATTGACCGCCCCTAATGTACCACTGCCCTCTTTGTCCCAGTATCAACAAAAACCTTAAAATACCCCCAAATCCTTGACAAATATGGGCAAGATATTAATGGAGAACAAACACAAAATGAAAGATGTGAAGTATGTATCTGATATACATGGATATACATGATACACGGTATATCCATGGATTAGAAGACTCAGTGTTGTAAATCTGTCAACTTTACAGAATTAATTATAATCAGTGAGCTTTAAAAACTTTTTTTCTAACACATTTCTTCATGGAACATAAAGATAATTCCATTGAACATCAAAAAGCAATAATAGCCAGGATAATTTTTTAGGAGAAACAAGGGGGATTGGCACTGCCCTACTTGGTATTTTAGACTTTTTTTGAAGTTAAACTATTAAACTGATCAACCAAAGAGAAAAGATGTGGAAAACATAAAATTATATCTGTAATTCATGGCATATATACAGGTAGATTAAAGATCTAAATGTGGAAAGCAATGGTGTATGGGTGGCTCAGTTGGTTAAGTGTCTGCCTTCGGCTCAGGTCATGATCTCAGGGTCCTGGGATAGAGCCTGGACTCCCTGCTCAGGGGGGAGTCTGCTTCTCCCTCTCCCTCTGCCCCTCTCTCTGCTCATGCTCTCTCTCTCTCTCTCAGATAAATAAATAAAATCTTTAAAAAAATAAATGTGGAAAGCAGAATTATAAAAGTAATCTAGGAGAAAATGTACGAACAGTATAGGAATAGGAAGGATTTCTTACAGATTATGTAGAAAGCACAGTGTAGGCAAAGATTGATATATTTTATTATGTTAAAGTTTAAAACTTGTCTGAAATCAAACACTGTAAATAGAGTGTAAAGACAAGCCATAAACAAAATAACGTATTTTTAATGCATGTAACCGATATAAGATTAGTGTTCGGGATATATAAAGATCAAAAAAATAATAAGACAAAAAATTCAGTCTAGACCATGAACCGAAGGCTGACAAATGAATGATCAGTAAACATATAAACAGATATTTGTATCAATTTGCATGGGTTCAGCTCCAAATATTCCAAAATTCAACTGACAGAAACTTAAGCCTAAGGACATTTATTTCCTGCTTGATAAGTCTAGAGGTAGGAAGTTCAAAAATTGGCTGAATACTCTGTGAGCACAGTAGGGTTCTATGCTAGGATTTTCATAATTCTGTTGACCTTCCCATCATGGTATCAGCCTGAATGTCACAATCTTATGTGAGAGTTTTCTAGAAATAGGAAGGGAGAGAGGAGAAAGGGTCCTTTTTCTTCCACAAATCTTCTATTAGAGAGAAAAGTCTTTCCAGAAGCTTCTAGATTTTTCATTCTCTCCCCTTGCCAGTCACTGCCAAAGAAGAAGAAAATCACCTTTCTGGCTTAGAGTAATCAGGATTCACTCCTTGGACTGGGGAATGATTTACCTTCTCTTAGCTAATATATTACATTCTGACCAATTCCTGAGCAATAATTGAGTTTCTGTGGGCCAACAAGAAGAGGGGATAATTGCCACAACTATCAATCTCACTAATAAACATTGAAGACCATGTGATCTTGACAATATAATATGAATATATATAATCTAATAACATGGAATATGAAATATGTAATATGTAAATATATTAATGTGAAATATATAAGTATATAAACTCATGTGTTTAAAAACACACATATATGAAAAGTATAAAAATAAGGGCAAGTATAACAAACATTGAGTTTATGTAATGGGATCTTTGGGGGAGAAAAGAGAAGAGTAGGATTAAGAGAGATTTCAACTGTATTTGTATTCATATATTTAATTTTCTAAAAAAAGAGTAAATATCTAAACCCAGAAAATGTAATTTGAGCAATACATTTTTTATTTTTGCCTCTTTGTGAAGATTATAAATATGTGTTCATGTACACAAGATGGGGAAATGGGCATACTCAAGCATTTTGGTTAAAAATGAAAATTGATAGACTGAATTAGAGGACAGTTTGGCAACATTAAACATGTATCCTTTGACTTAGTCCTTCTACTTTAAGGAATTTGTCTTAAAGAACTGGACGGATGTGTGAAGATATGTATATAAGGATATTTAACTTTTTTATAATGGCAAAATCTCCTTTTTATAATGGTGAAACCACCCAACTAAATAAATTGTGACATATCCATGTAGTAGAAGGCTAAGTAATTCATAATGAAAATGATGTATACATTTTAAATTTTTACCTGAAAAAATATCTGAGATAGTTGAAAAGTGAAAAGGCAGAGCAAAGATGTAAGACATATACACACATGCAAAAAAAGAAATCTGGAAGTTTAATCATCAAAATGTTCATTTTGGTTATCTCTGGATGATGATGGATTTACAGATGATTTTCCTTTGTGAAAATATGGTGTTTTGTTTAAATATTTAAAAATATTTCTGATATTTTTGTAGCTGGAAAAGCCTTTAAATGTTTTCTTTTTGTAAATTAAAAATACAAAATCAAAAGCTACTTACTTGCTCTTTGATTTAATTATGATGAAGTAAGTAACATTCTGTATGTTCATGTAATCAGCAAATATTTTATTGAAGCCATACTGTGTATCAGGCACTATTTTAGATGCTGGAGACACACACCGGTTCATGAAATAGTTCCTAACTCTTTTTATGTGGTGAGACATATAAAAGGCAAACAGGTAAATGAACAAGGTAATTTCAGGTAGTGATTTAATACAGAAAGAAAGTAAAACTGAGTGATATTGAAAATAATGATGGAAAAGTATGTGTGCATACATGGGTGACTTTAAATTGAGTGGTCAGTTAGAGTCCTCTGAGTTGCTTATCTTTGTTTGGGCTGATAATTGGATGGCAGAAGGAGCTAGGCATATGAAGATCTGGGAGCAAGTTCTCAGAGAACAGTGCAAAGTCGCCTCGGCTGAAAGGAGTTTGTCATATTCAGGGAACAGAAAGTGAAAGACAGGGCAAATAAAACTCAATGACATGGGAGAGGTGAGAGGGGTCAGCTCACGTAAAGCCTTGTAGGTCCTAAGGAGTTTGTAGTAATGTCTTATTGTACGTGTTATGGGAGCCCATTACAAGATTTTAAGCAGGGAAATGACCTAATCTGAAACATGCCTTGAAAAGATCACTCTGCCTACTGTGTTAACAATGAATTGGAGGGCAGCAGGTGTGACAGCAGAGAGAGCGGTTAGAAGGTTATATGCTGTTAGAAGGCTAGTTGCTGAAGTCTAGACAGGAGATTATGGAACTACAACCCGAGACGGTAGCAAGGGAGAGTAGAGAGAATTGAGATGTGTATTTAGAAGCACAGCTCATGAATATCAGCACTGAGGGAAAGAATTACTTAACAAAATGAGGATAATGGTATCTCTCACAGGGTGTTATCATAAGGAGCTGATGCATGTCAAGTATTTGGCATACTTTTTGACACACATAAGAGCTTACTAAATATTAGTTACTTACCATTATTGTTATTTTTAGTGTTGTCAAGAATAGGGCATGTACTTTGAGCAAAGAGAGTTTTTCTGTAAAAGTTAAATTATACCTCTAGTATAACTCAATAGCACATGCTGTGTGTTGGTAAACATCAGAGAATTACAGTCTTACTCTTCAGTGACCTTTGCTGGATCAGAGAAGACAGAAGGTATATTGGTTTTCCTTCTTTACTTCATAACACTGAGCCATAAATAAAGATGTATAAGTAGCAACTATGTATAAGTGGCAACATTAAAACATTGTGATTTAGCTATTTTTTAAACATGTGCTAGCTTAATGAAACAAGACACTGAAAATCTTGTCTGCAGTATGTGTCTGTAATGCTTTCACTTTGGGACTATTTTCCGAAGAGTTAATTAGTGATAAGTTACTTCACATTCTATGCAGTTCTTTGACTGTGATCCTAATTACTATTTTTATTTTGGTTCTTTAGACCCAAATAAGCGATTCAATTATAGGGATAATTATGACTACAAACCTTGTTTGTGAAACAGAGGCCTTATATAACCATTAGAGATAATGAATTCTCTTTATGTGTAAAAATAATATATAAGCATTTAACATTATAGATGAATGACCAATTTTGATTTGTACTCAACAGAACAGGTAAAAATACATGTTTTAAGTAAACTTTATGTTTTAAATAAAGTTTTCTAAATTACTAAGTACTGAATTTCTAAGTAGTTTAAATAGGGGACTGTTTTGTGGATAATAAAACCTCTGATTTTAATAATATATTTTATTAATGCAAGACCAAGTTAAAAGAGAGAAATTCTTCATTGTCTACTGATTTTGACTGTTTACCTCCACCTTCTTTTATAAACATGTATGTGTACACACTTAAATTTTATACAAAATTCTGTTTTTATATGATAATAGGAAAACAGATAAAGAGAAGGAAAGGAAATTCTATAATGTCACTACTTAGTGATTTAATCTTTTTTCTATCTTCAAATATATGTTTGTGTGTATATATATATTTTCCCCGTATATTTTGTTTTATATATTTTTAATCTAAAAGACTAATTAATCTAAAAACACTTTTTCCATGTTTTTCTGTTAATATCCTGTGTTTTCTTGTATGTATGGTTTATACTTTTTTGATGTTTTTTAAACTGCAGTAAAATATACATTTTTTACATGTATAATTCAGTGACATTAAGTATATTCACAATATTCTATAGCATCCTTTTAGTACAGGATGATGTTATATGAAAAGCCATAATTTATTTAACAGGGCCATTATTGTTGGACATCTGAATTGTTTCCATGGTTTTCTATAAATAATGCTTTGATAAACATCTTGATGCAGAGTCTTTGTTCAGATAACACTACATTTTTTTCTAAAATGTGGTACTACTTTACACTCAAATTATCAGTGTATGAGCACAGTTCCATTTCCCCACTCTGCTACAAGCATTTTTTTATTTGTTTTTTATATTTTAGATCTAAAAGTATTAGTAAAAAGTAAACAGACACTGCGTTTTTCCCTCAAAGTTATAGTGGATACTTTTTAAAATGCCAGTTGATACATTTAAAAAAGTATCTTATTTTAATTTATTTGTTTATTAGTGAAGAAAGGAAATTCATTCTCAAATATTATCAGTGCATTGATTAGGGAAATGTGACTTTGCCATGCAGACTTTATTCAAATCCATAGAAGGAAAATCATGAAATCTTCATGAGTAAGGAAAGCACCTATGGCCCAACGAATGAAGAGTAAGGTTGTGATAGTAGGGTGAAAGACACTGAAGTTAGAGAAATAAACAGAACCTAATATCCGTAAAGTTGTACAGGTATTAAGAACAAACAGCATAGTTATATTAGCATGTATCCTATACTTTTGGTATTTCAATTAGTAATACAGAATTGACCTCTTTTCACCCAAAATTTTCAGTTTAATTTGAAGGATATTTTCTATGGAAACCCAATTCTGACTTTGTACTCCGTATCTGTGGAAACATGTCTTTTATTTTGGAGACTTTTTCTTGGAGCCTGTTTTCCTGGACTGAATGAATTTCTATAGATAGTGTGGAGAACATATCTTGAAATAAATCTTTTTTTTTTTCTATTTTCGTCATAGTTCTCATTTAGTTTATATGCATAAAATAAAAGAAGATATGACCATTTTGGTTTTATTTATGATGCTACTTTCTAACTACATTACATGGTAAGTAATAGCATGGAGGTAGTGATACTTAGAAAATAAGACCAAATAAAATTTAAAGTAGGAAAGAAAGAATCATTAAGAAAGATATTAGCTTATAAAGATAATACTAATGCTTATAGTCTTCTTTCTTCTTAATCCATTGCAGTGTAACTTAAAATTTCATCACTGTACTATAATTTAAAATTGTCAGTGGCTTTTTTACCCTTTAAATCCTCATCATGCTGACTTCACATAATGTTGCTGCCCATTGACTTCCATAATGTACTTTCTTGGTAATTTTTACCTTTCTCAGTGTGTGCCTAGTCCTTACATTGATTCAGATCCGTTCTTTCCTCCCACTTTTTCTGTCTGAAAATTGTGATGCTTCTTACCAGTTTTCTGGTTCTGTCTTTCTTGTTCCCACTTGTTTGTCATACTGTTTCCTCAGACTCACTAAATCCAAGCTTACATTGTTTTACTTTTAGTTTGGCCATCAGTCCCAAGAGTAGATATTTTGACATTTTATCTTTAGTTCTTCCTTTTCAAAGTTCTTATAGCCAAACTATTACCACTTATTTCTGGTATCCATACGTTCTTCTCTAGTTTTTCTGGTATAATGTTGAGTGTTGTAATTTGTTTTAGTTGTCAGCAGTATTTAAATAACCTTTATTTCTTAAAATAGATGGATTTTATACATATTAATTTTTTCTTGTGAAGCATGAGGGGAAAATGAATGCCTTGGACTGGAGTCTTGTTCATTTTGTATTTCTAGCAGAGTTGCCCAGCACATAAAATGTGTTGAAGATGTCTTTTGGAAAAAAAAAAAAATGTCTTTTGAATGAACTGCCCAAAGACTTAAGGAAGAGCTTTCTTAGTTCTGAGTTCTATAAGAGGAGAGAATCGATTTGAATGGTAGCCATTTTTTTTAACCCTTTTTGCTATAGAAGGAAGTACTACAAATGTTCACATTTGTTAGTATTATTAAAGAAATATTGTGCTCGCTTCGGCAGCACATATACTAAAATAAAGAAATATTAATGGTTCTTTTTACAGAATTGCTTCAATGTATATTATCCTTCTTTTTAGGGTTTGGAAGGAAGGATGTCGTAGAACACTTACTACAGATGGGTGCTAACGTCCATGCTCGTGATGACGGAGGTCTCATCCCACTTCATAATGCCTGTTCTTTTGGCCATGCTGAGGTTGTGAGTCTGTTACTGTGTCAAGGAGCTGATCCAAATGCCCGGGATAACTGGAACTATACCCCTCTGCATGAAGCTGCTATTAAAGGGAAAATTGATGTATGTATTGGTAAGTATTATTTGATAATATCTCAGTTGTAAGATCAACCTGACAGGTATAATATTTTAAATAAAGGTTTACCATTTTTTCTTTTTTATTAATTTTTATTGTGGGGGAAATAGTGTTCTCTCAGAATAAGAAGGCTTTATTACTTCATATTCTTAGAAGCACTTATTTTCTTCCATCAAAAGAGAAGTAGGGAGATGGCAATATAAAGTTGGTTAAGAACAGGATTCACAGCATTAACTCTCCGAATTCAAGTCAAATGCTAACTGATGTGGAACTAAATTTTGATGGATTACTATTACAAATTTAGTTAATCTACAGTCTCTTTAAAAGACTGCAGTTTTCCATCCTAGCATCAAATGAGAGCCATTATAAAGTAAGTTCTTACTGAATTGGATGACGTATTTGGATGCTTTAGGTTGATTTAAGGAAAATCATCTAGCACTAAGGCAAAATCTTTTTCTTTATGTTGCTAAAAGTGAACACCAGCTATTAGCACTGGAAAGCTTTGAGTGAGTGGTTCAGATACAGTAGTACAAAGCTTAATATGTTCAACATGTGCCATAGTCTAGGAAAAAAGCAATTTCAAGTAAAATTGAACTTTTCAACCATTTTAAATTTCGAGATGATACGAAATTGTATTCAATCAACATTTCTTTCTCTTTTATATTTATCTAAATGTGTGTGTGTGTATGATTTTACTTATAGTCTTACATTAGATTTTGCTTTATTGTACACCTTTCATTTTGAAATCTAAAACAACCTTCCAGAAGACCAACATAGTGTCTTTTGAGTGTATCTATTTCTTGACCTTCAAGATGGTGGATGTTTGTTTAGTACATGGCAGGTTGATTTACATAATTGTTGTCTTCTGGGATGACATCCATTTCAAGTTTAATCTTTCACGTTTATCTTTATCATAAAACTCAAATATATATGTCATTTTTAAAGATACATAGTGGTGTGGTTATTAAGATTTTCTCTCTTGACTATGGACTCTGAGAAACAAACTGAGGGTTCTGAAGGGGAGGGGAGTGGGGGGATGGGTTAGCCTGGTGGTGGGTATTAAAGAGGGCACGTATTGAATGGAGCACTGGGTGTTATACGCAAACAATGAATCATGGAACACTACATCAAAAACTAATGATGTAATGTATGGTGATTAACATAACATAATAAAATTAAAAAAAAAGATTTTCTCTCTCTTCATAGCTATCTGTTCCATCCTCCAGTATGTTTTTCATTTTCCCTCAAATTATTGCAATGCCTGACATACAACTTCTTTATCACATTCTCTGCCATTATCTTTTGTCACTTCCACATCCGTTGATATGAGCCTTTGGATACCCTGGTCCTTTTCGATCTTTGAGATCTTCCATTTTCAGTTGATTCTCCCATTTCCTCCTAAGTCTTTCACTAAAACACCACATCCTGGGCTAAGTCATTACATAAAACTACCCTGAAAAGCTTGAACTTATAAATATCCTCTCTGACCACAAAACCTCTTAAGTTGTGGTAAGTTATCATGTGATAATTATTATTGAACTTGATATGTATTCTTACCTAATCTAGACTTAAAATTTCCCTATCTTCATTCCTTCTTGCTTTACCTTGTCATATATGTTGGATATTTTTGTCATTAGTCATAGAATTTTATATAGTTTTCACCTTCTTGAATTATTATCCTTTCTAGGCTTCCATGTTCTATTTTCTTACCTGTACCGCCTCTGAATTTTTCATTGTATCAGTGCTTTTAATATCTTATTGAAATTAATATTCTTTCCTCCTCCTCCTTAATCCCCCTCCCAAAAGTATGTAATGAAAACGCTCCTTTTATCTAGATTCTGTTGAAATAAAAGACTAGATGTAGGACCTGAATTTTTAAAGAATGCATCCCCATAGTCCTCCAGCCCCACAGTCCTCAGTGTACTTTGGCACATATTGCTTCCCTTCTGTTTAACTTCTTGTGTCTTATAAAAGTTGAGGAAAGGGAAAGGGCACCTTCAAACTATAATCAAAATATAATTGAGGCTACAGCTACTATTAAAATAGTTATGGGAAACAAGATTGGTTGTAGACCCTTTTATACATTTAATTAGCTTTCAGGAACCTATTAGGAAGCCAAATATACCAAAGCCTCTGATAGTTTATATATCATACTTTCTGAATTTGAGTATAGTTAAGGGATACTGAAATGTTACTCTTAGGCAGATTTCCACTTTGGGACAACTGGTTGAAAGCTTGAGTCTGATGGTTTTGAGAGATTAGTGTGCAGAATTAACTTTTGAAGGGTTTTTGCCTGGATGATGAAATGCTGGCCTGATTGTTTTCATATTAATCGTATCTCTATATGTGAGGTACAATAGTGAATACTTTTGATAGCTATAAAGGTAGAGCCAAGGCACGTTATCACTGGCTTAAGGGAGGCGGCAGGATGGTTGCTTCAAAGCACATGTTCTGGGCTTATATCCTGACCTGACCAGTTACCAGCTGTGTATGAGATGAGGGGCCACTTAACTACCATGTTTTGTTGTATGTGAAATGGGAATACTTGGGTTCTTGGGAGGATTAGCTGATGATACATGTGAGGTACTTAGAGTACTTGATATAATGAATGTTAAATAGTAAATATTGATTGCTGTCTTTTTTAATTGAAATGTAGTTGATATATGTTACATTAGTTTCAGGTGTACAACATAGTGATTAGACAAGTTTATACTTTATGCTGTGCTCACCACAAGTGTAGGTACCATCTGTCACCATACAGTGCTATTTATCACAATACCATTGACTATATTCTCTTTGCTGTACTTTCTAAATTTTTTTTTTAATTTTTTTTTTTTTTTTTTTAAGATTTTATTTATTTGAGAGAGAGAGAATGAGAGACAGAGAGCATGAGAGAAAGGAGGGTCAGAGGGAGAAGCAGACTCCCTGCCGAGCAGGGAGCCCGATGTGGGACTCGATCCCGGGACTCCAGGATCATGACCTGAGCCGAAGGCAGTCGCTTAACCAACTGAGCCACCCAGGCGCCCCCTCTTTGCTGTACTTTCTATCCCCATGACTTATTCATTCCATAGCTGGAAGCCTGTGTCTTTCACTCCCTTCACCCATTTTTCCCATCCCCCCACTGCCCTCCCCTTTGGCAACCATCAGTTTGTTCTCTGTATTTATAGGTCTGTTTCTGCTTTTTGTTTACTTGTTTGCTTTGTTTTTTAGATTGTACATATAAGTGAAATCATGTGGTACTCATCTTTGCCTGATTATTTCCCTTAGCATAATGCCCTCTAGGTTCATCCATATTGTTCTAAATGGCAAGATCTCATCCTTATTTGTGGCTGAGTGATAATCCATTGTATATATATATATGTATACCACATCATCTTTATCCATTCATCTGTCATATCTTTCATATCTTGGCTATTGTAAATAATCAATAAACATAGTGTGCATATATCTTTTTGAAGTAGTTTTTTCATTTTCTTTGGGTAGATACCCAATGGTAGAGTTATAGAATCATGTGATATTTCTATTTTTAATTTTTTTAAAGATATATTTATTTGAGGGAGAGCAAATGCGAGCAGGGGGAGGAGGAGAGGGAAAGAAAGAGGGAGAAGCAGACTCCCCATTGATCACAGAGCCCAATATGGGGCTCAATCTCATACCCTGAGACCACGACCTGAGTCGAAATCAAGAGCTGGATGTTTAGCCAACTGACCCACCCAGGTGCCCCTCTATTTTTAATTTTTTGAGGAACCTCCATACTGATTTTCATAGTAGCTGTACCAATTTACATTCCTACCAACAGGGCCTGAGGGTTCTTTTTTTTCTACATCCTCACCAACACTTGTTATTTTTCTGTCTTTTTGAGTCTAGCCATTCTGACAGGTGTAATAGCTATTATTAATTGCTATTACTATTGCTAAGATCTCAACCTGAATTCTGACTGCTGTGTAATGTAGATTTCCTAGTTTCTTCTGTTTGCCCTATATTGACCTTTTTTTAAGGGCCAATTTAAAAGTCTATCCCAACAAAGCAAACAAATAAAAACAAACAGACTCATAAAGACAAGAATAAACTAGTGGTTTCCAGAGGGGAAGTCAGTGGGGCGGAGGGGGGCGGGTGGTGGTATGGGTGAAACAGGTGAAGGGGATTAAGGGGTACAGATTTCCAGTTAAAAAACAAAAAGTTGGGGTGCCTTGGTCGCTCAGATGGTTAAGCGTCTGCCATCGGCTCTGGTCCTGATCCCGGGGTCCTGGGATCGAGCCCCACATCGGGCTCCCAGCTCAGCGGAAAGTCTGTTTCTCCCTCTGCCTCGCTTCTTTCCCCTGCTCATGCCTCTTTCCCCTGCTCATGCTCTCTCCCTGTCTCTCTCAAATGAATAAATAAAACCTTTAAAAAAAAAAAGTCTATCCCATGTGTTTCTTAGATGCTATTTACCTACCATCAAAAAGAACAAAATAAAGTTGATTTTAAAAATCAGCTTTAAATGCTTGTATAATTAAACCAACTACTTAAGACAGAGGTCTTGATTCATTATATTAATGCTGATGATATAATTTTTATATTATATTTAACAAATCCAATTTACTTTAGAAATTAACACTTTTTCTACCTTTAGAACCTATTCATTTCTCCCTGCTTCTCTCTACTCCCAGATATAAAGTCACCAAAAATTAAAATAAATGACATCTTCTTTTCTGAATATATGTCATAAGATTTTTTTTTTTGAGACTATCCAAGTGTTGGTGCTTTGAAATTCCATTTTAGAAGCAAGTTGTAGAGGGGCACCTGGGTGGCTCAGTCGTTAAGCGTCTGCCTT